>NC_088348.1:28452500-28745000 GCF_036884655.1 Musa acuminata AAA Group | reverse complement strand
TATGGTTTATATATTAATTAGATATTGATCGAAATAGAGATGACTAAATGTATTATCTATCCTGAGAGGATCGACTATAGTCTCTATTCAGGAGTAAGAGGATCAATATCACCTCAATCCATAGCGACATTTTTCGGAATCCACCTTTTAAAAGGGGTAAATAAAATCGTGTAGAACACATCTTAAAAAGATAATTTCTCATGAGCTCTCACGGTTATATTGATGAAAACAAAAGATAACTTATCATATGGTGTGTCTAAGAGGTTTTAACACTCTTATCATGGATACACGTTCTACACATTCAATAACATCAAACTCATTTACCAATATAATTCATATTGAGTAACACTCCAAAAGACAATATAAGAGCCTATAATTCCATAAAATGGGTATTCTACAGATTCAGTAACACCAAATTCAATCACCAACTTAATTCAAATCAAACAACAGTCCATTAGACAATTTAACCAACTCGTCACATAAACAAACCTCGACCGTAGAAATTGCTGCAACAATGATATCTTCCAAAAAATAGACAAGTTTCAGGTCATTATTGATGAGCACAATTGGATACTAAGAGTTGCAAGTACATCACCAATCCGTGAATGTTATTGATGCAAAAATAAATAACTAAATGGCAGATGCTGCCTCTTCAAAGCAACAAATGGCATCTCAGGAAAAATTTAATGAAGCTGAAGCTTTTTGATCTATATTCAATTTGCTTCGCGGGGTTCAGTCCCATGGGGCAGGCATGAGCAAAGTTCATGATAGTGTGGTAACGGTACGGTTTGAACTCATCATTTACAGCATCCAGGCGCACCTTTGTGTTCTGATCCCGGCTGTTCTGTATCCACCAACACAACATAGCAAACTTTAGCCATGAAGAGTTTGTCCAAGCAGAATTAAAGCAATCAAAAACGAATCTGAGCATTCCCAAGATAAAAGAGAAGAGAAAGAAAAACAACAAACAGACAAAGGGTTTTACCGGTTGCTAATATTCATCAAAAAAGGTAGTGCGATAATTCATGCTTGTAATTCTTTTTTTTTTTCCAAGTCCATTAATTGTGTATTACAGATCATAATAGCACAAAATCAAACAATCTTTACGGGATGAATCCTGGAACATATGACATATTTCACGGATAACATGCTGATGATATATATGGGTGCATGATAAGAAGTAATAGGAAACAAATTGCCAGGTCTGCATTGCTATGATTGGATTAACAACAAACTTGAGTCACATATGACACCATACAATAAAAGGTCTACAGAATATTATTCCCAGATACTTTAGTGCAAATAATCCAAATCAAGATCTTGCTAATAGGAAGATTCTCTCTCAAAGAAAATTTGGAGGCAAAAGAAATTTGCCAGAAATAAAAGATGGGATGATTGATTCCATTATTCTTTCAAGTTATAAATTTGTCTGGTTACTCTTTTTCTTGTATGCGAGATCTATGTAAAAGGAGTACTAGAAAAAAATTACAACTCGATGAACTTTCAATACTATGTGAGAGTGGTGTAAGATTCTCTTCTTCTCCTAAAGTAAGTCAGTCTGGATTTTGAGTGACTCCAAGATAAGCACCCATTTCCTATCTTTTACACCTTTATATAAACCCTATACTACATCCTGCTTTTCAAAGCCATTACAATATTTAACTTGTCTTTCTACTTATATTTACCAGTCTACAAGTAACACATCAACAATCCACTCAATGCCCTTGATGATCAATATCTTCATTTACCTTCCCAAACTGCTAAACATTTGGTGTCAGTGGAGAGCAATGTTTCCTACTACATTGACGACAAGGGAAGCAACTTCTAGAACCAACCAAAACAACGTTGGGAGGATTTACTTCAACCAAAACTTCTTTTTATGATTGACTTCTTTTTCCTATGAATCAGGCATGTTTACATCTAGTATTATTCTTTATTTGTTTATTTTCATTCCATGTCCGATTCCTTTGAGCCCCAGTAGCCTTATAGCTTAACTTTTGCTAATTCAAATGAGAAGCCTTAAAAAAGGAAGTCCTCTAAAAAAGTCTCTTGTTTCCCAATTTAAATGTAAATTTCACCCTAACTTAACTCACCTTTAACCCAAACCCAGCAAGAATAGCATCAGAATCCCATGTCTGCAGAATCATTCTAACTATGGTGTATAACCCAAACTTGCTCTTTACTGAATAGGAGACAGAAAGGCATGATTGGCTTCACAACCACATCGCCTCCATGTCAGACGTCATGACAACATGTAATATAAGAAATTGTTCAGTTGCATAAAAAACATCCACATTAAACCAAAATAGTTTTTTTGTTAGTTAAGAGATTTTTCATAAATTGTTAGCTTATAAAAGAATCCTCAAATATCATCTCTTGTTATCTCTCAGAAGATCCTCATAAAGAGAGCTAATATTAGATAATATCAAAAATATGAATCTCGCATGCTTGTCTAATCTTCTTAAACCTTGATTGGAATGCAAATTCCTACCAAAAATTTTATAACCCACCAGGTTTAATCACAATAGACAATACTCATATACATACAAAGAAAAACGCGGAGACAAGTTAATTTATGTGAATAAAACGTGAGGAAAAAAACAACCTCCCAAACTTTAGAATTTCTAATACTGAAGGCAGAATATGAAAAAAAGTGAGGCCCCTAGTCATACAATTAGCAATAAACTGAAGAATTAAAATAAAACATGACACCAATGACAAAGCATAATAAAGATCATTCAAAACAATCAGGAAGATCCCACACTCTAACAGAGAGAACCTATTCAAAACCCTACAACAAGTGCACATTGAATCCATGCAGGAGGCATGATTAGCAGAAAAAAACAATAATAATGGTCATTTTGACATCAAATTTTAGCCTTTTTTTTTACGTCCACCTACATATGATATCATCTAGTAAACGGATCTCTAGAGATCAACTCTTAAGTTGGAAAAATTATAAACTCCAATCTTCTCTTTCCACAACAGGTACACAAAGACGAAAAAACAAATTCATAATGATCATCAACCTTCCAACCCCATGATGGTAGGCCAAACATTACTCCTCAACATAATAAGGGCTAATTATAGATTATCCCCAATAGTTAGCTATCCTTAAAATTCCGGTCTCTATACTTTCAAAAGTTACATTGGGGTCCCTATACTTACGAAAGTGAAATATTTAACCCCGTTTCTCCTCACACCATCGATTCTGATGACGAAAATACCGCACGTGCTATCAGGTGCAGAAAATGACTCTAAAATAGGGTTAAAAAGGTAATTTTGTATGGTTAAAAATTAATAGATGGAGGATGGGTTGCTCCATGCACGAGGCAGATGTGTGTTCTTACACGCAATGCATGACCCGTGTGCTTCGTTATTTGGGTTTAGTTCTAATATAACTCGTGGTACACATCAGTGATTGCAAAAGGCGCTCGGGCGCTCGCCTAGGCGCTCGGGCAAGGCGAGGCGAGGCGAGGCCCGAGCGCCTCGCTAATGTCCCAGGCGGCGCGCTTCAAACAGGCGCTCGCCCGAGCCCAGGCGCTGGGCACTTCGGGCGAGCGCCTGGGTAAACCAAGGCGACCGAACCAGAATTTTAGGTCTGGTTCGGTCCTGGTTCGGTTGTCAGTTGGTTCAATCGAACCAACTAAACCGATATAACCCCAACCCTAACCCTAACCCTAACCCAACACTAACCTGCTGTCGCTGCCGCTCTCGATCCCGATCGCGATCTCGTCGCTCGCTGCCGCTGCTCCCGCTGCCGTCGCTCGCCGCTGTCGCTGCTCGCGTCTCCCGCGAGCCCTCCCGCTGCTCGCGCCTCCCGCGAGCCCTCGCTGCTCGCGTCTCCTGCGAGCCCTCCCGCGAGCCTTCCCGCTGCTCGCGCCTCCCTCGAGCCCTCCCGCTGCTCACGCCTCCCGCGAGCCCTCCCGCTGCTCGCGCCTCCCGCGAGCCTTCCCGCTGCTCGCGCCTCCCTCGAGGCCTCCCGCTGCCGCTACCGCCGCCGCCGTCGCTCGCCGCTGCTTCCTCGTTTCTCCATTAGGCTCAGTATACTCTTAATATTAAGTTTATTTGAATTTTGAAATGATTAATTTTCTGTTAATAGATTAATAATATATTATTTTGATTTTAATATTATTAATTTTATTTATTTAAAATTATTGTTATAATTATATTATATATTTTTATAATTTAGATAATTTTAAATAATTATATTATATTTTTATAATTATATTATATATTTTTATAATTTAGCGCCTCGCTTCGCTCGGGCGAGCGCCTAGCGCCTCGGGCGTTTGTGGACCTTGGCGCCTTTTGGCGCCTAGCGCTTTTTAAATCACTGGTACACATTATCATTCCTCAAAATGAATAAAAGAACAGTGAATGACATAAACCAATTAGAAAAATTTAAGATGTCATTTGCATTACATGTATTTTCAATGTTGTTCAACTATTGTTAGACCCATATCTGCATGTGGTGTTCATAAATATGTTTCCTTCGAGAAAGAAGATTATGGATGCAAACTTGATACCAGATTGTTTGATCTTTGTGAAGGCAAAAACTATAAAACATTGAGACTCGCTATGGTATGAAATTGAGTTTCAATTCGACCTAACTAATTCCTATAAAATACCTTAAACCAATCAAGAATAAAATAAAATGTATATCCAAAACTAAGATGAGAAATAGGTGAAAAACCCCATAGCAGTTGATTGCTTACATTATGACATCAAGCATACATCCAAAATAAAGAAACTAAATGAGCATCAAGACTACAGAAAAAAAAGTGTGCATTATCCTTTACAAAATTTGTACTAAAATAAATGAGGTAACAAATTGTATAATGATAAAAGTGGATACTATTACAAAACCTCTAAACTAAATGAAATTGAATGACATATTTGACTCACCTATCAGTCACTGAGTAGAGGACTGGGAGTGTTCCAAATAGGAGGTGGCATGTTTAGACGAGCATCAGAGTGCAAAATATATGAGAAGGTATCGCTCTCCAAGTCATAGACGATTACATCCCGGCATTTCTCTCTATGGTGATTATTCCACCACCAAAAGTCATTAGTGAAATAGATGCGGTTTGGTGTCAACTCAAGAAAGTCTTTACAAGAGAGACAAAGAGATTGGTTGTTGCATAAAAAGAGCGCATATTCTCCCAAATTCTTCACCTGTTTTATCAAAATAATCAATTTTGATATCAGAAAGGTCCAAAGTCTAGCATGATAAACATTTTAATTAGATGACCAACCATTCCTAAAGTTTCATGAAATTACATACAAAGTTCAACCTGCAAGGGTAATAGATTCAATGATTCTAAAAATTTAAGATGATAGGAGATGACTCTCTAAATATATTGCTGGAATTAATAATTAATTTCAATTTTTTTTATCCAAGTTTCCTAGGAGAATAAGGAATTCCTAAAAAATAGGACTTGCTTCCTTTATAAATATTACTTGTATATCTAAGTTTTGACATATGGAAAACAAGATGTGAGGAATACTTGGGTGCCCTTGGGTTTCTCTCTAGAGTGTCCAAAGAACAAGATTTGAGGAATACTTGCATGCTCTTAGGTTTCTCTCTAGACTGCCCAAAGAAAGTGTTCTCTATGTTTCTAGAGAGGGTAAGATAAAACATGTAAATTCTTTATATGAGATGATGTGTAAACTTTTTATATTTGAGAGAGGATAAGTCAACTATTTTGCAATTGATCTCACGTGATGAATAATTAAGTTTTATCAGGTGAGAAGCTTTTGTTTTATTTTTTTCGTTCCTAACAAGTGGTATGAGATTTAACAAGGATGAGCAACAAAGACGAGTAAAAGTGTGAAGTAAAAGTATTCTTTATTTAGGAGTCACAAAAGTAGATAAAAAAAATAAGTTTATTTATTTATAGATAGAGAATATTTTGAGATGGTTAGAATTGGAAAGCATTTGGGATACCTAAAGCAAGGGTCTAAGGAAAATAAGGAATCCTAATGTGTGTGTGTGTGTGTGCATACATATATACACATATACATATATACATATACATATATGCATATATACATATATAATCGAAATAAAGAGATATGTAGATGAGACGTTGACCTGTAAGGAGGTGCCATTATGAATATCCAATCTATAAACTATCATAAATAGAGTTTCAGTATCATCATTGTGCTCCTCCATTAAGACTTTCTTCCCTCGAACATGGAGGAGATCACATGAGGGAGTCTGAACCAATAACCAAAATGGAAAGTAGAAGGGGTAAATATCAACCAACTCTGGCTCAGGCACCACCGTCTTCCACTCTTGATCGAGGTCGTCCCAAATGTCTACCCTTCCATCAAATGTCGCATAGAGTTGATCCCTATAGAAGATGGCATCCTCGTAGAGACCAGGCAACGACATCGTCGTCCACTTGTTGTCACTAGACCTAGCAAAGGAGATGCCCCCATAGGGGTAGTGGATGAGTGTTACAATGTAGTCTCCTCGTGAGGGGTCCGATGATAGCATGGCCTTGAAGTTGAGCCTAGGAAGATCCTCCACAGGTTGTTGGTCATAATAGATGTTATAGGCGTGGCTTCTGATGCGCCCCCACGGGTCGAGGATGTGCCCAATGTGATCATAGGTGAGGATGGAAGGGAAGTTGACCTGTGCACCATTGATGGGGTTCAATAGTTGTATCTGTAACTGTTTGTCGATGGTGATCAGCCACCCATGGGAGGAACCCACGAAGAGACGATAACGGATCGGAGGTCGTGGGAGGGGGATGGTGTAAACCTTCTGCTCTGAGAGGCTAAAGAAGTGGGCAGCGAAAGGGTCATCAGAGGCACTACCTTTGTTGCCACCACTACCACAGAATGCGAGCCAAGGGCTCTGGTGGTGAAGCTTGGGGCAGCATCGACGAAGATCGTGGATAGCGCGTAACCATGCGGCACATACAACAGTACAGCGAAGGAGGTCGGGTAAGGAGAGCTCAGAAAAGATGAGGTTTAGGACATCCAAGTGAAGATTGGACCAGTCAGCCATAGTGTGGAAAAGATGAGGATTCGCAGCCCTCCCTCCCTTTATATTTATAGTTTTCTTGTATCCAAGTCAACTCTGACACAAAATCGACAACCCTATAGAAGCTGCCTTATATAGTAACTTATTCTCTTTAGATGATGTGCTAATATAGCATATCCATTAGGCTATTTGAAAATCTGATGTGGCACATACAGCAAGTATTGATTAGACTCCATATATTATGTCAAAATTGGTTAAATATAATAGCCATATTATTTGTCCTCTATCCGTGCTTGGTTATAAGCTTATATGTTATAGAGCATAGTATACATTTTGGGATCTATTATCTATATTCTAAGATGATTAGGTGGTATTATATCTTGTACTAGGCTAATGTAGAAAGTAGAAGGGGATGTTTTGGTTGTGAAACTCAAAAGTCATGAAATGTTTTATTAGCATTAGGTGGTTCAGATGTTTTTTTGTCTAGGGCAAACACAACTCACAAATGGGATGCTTTTGTCATGTTGGGAGCTATGATGTCTTGTTTCTTCTAAGTGGATGTATCTTGCACAAAAGATGATACTTTGATCACATCTAAGGTGACACTTTGATCATGTCATATTCTTTAAATTTTTTTTTGTCTTGAGTAAACGCATCGCGCACAAAGGGATACTTTGATTGTATCGGAGGCTTTAGATACTTCTTTGTCTTAGGTGGATGCATCAAGTATATAGAGGACATTATGATTGCATAAGATGTTCTAGATACTTCTTTAACTGAGGCGCACACATCATGCACAAAAAGGATGTTTTGATCATGATAGACACCTTGCTTACTTTTTTATCTTAAACAAAAATATCATGTGCAATGGGGATACTTTAGTTGCATTAGATGATTTAAATATTTTTTTGATATGCAAAGTTGACACTTTGGTCACATTGAGCTTTTTTTTTATCTTATATAAAAGTATCATGTCCAAAAGTGATGCTTTCAAGCTAACCGACCACATTGAGCACTTTGGAAGCTTTTTTTTTTTTACGGCAAATGCATCACTCACAAATGACACACTATGGCCATGTAGAATACTTTAGAATTTTTTGTGAATGTATCACGTGCAAATGGGATACTTTGGGTTTGGTTGACAATGTTAAACATTTTAAATACTTTTTTTATACTGGGCAGATGCATCAAATGCAAGTGGATGATATGATTATATTAGATGTTTTAGATGATTTTCTATCTACAATGGAAGCATCAAATACAAATGAGATGTTTCTATTGAGTTGGACCCTACGTATGTTTTCTTATCCTAGATGGATGCATCATAAGTAAAGGGAATGCTTAGGTCATGTCAAGCACTTTAAAGTTTTTTATCCTAGGGAAACACATCACATGCAACGAGGAAGCTTTAGGCATAGTCAGTTGGATCAAGCATTTCATATGTTTTTTCTTTCCTAGACGAATATATCACATACTAAGAAGACACTTTGGTTGCCTCGGGAGCTTCAGATGCTTCTTTATCCTAAGAAAATGTATCACGTGTAAAAGAGACGCATTGATTGCATTTGACATATGCTTTTTATCCTAAGCATACACATCACATGCATAGAAAAATGCTTTGATTAGATCAGACACTTGTGATGTTTCTTTATCTTGGGGATTCTTTAGCCGTGTGAGGTGAGTCAAACATTTTATAATAAGCTAACAAATCACGAACAAAGGGGATGCTTAGGGCCTGGTTAGCTATGTCGTGGGCTTTATTTATCTATCTTTTTATTTATTTATTTATTTATTTTGTTATGATTAGATGCATTACATGTTTAGGGAACACTTATGTATGTGCACATGTTGGCTATGTGATTGCACATGCACACCAGTCCAGAGCCCGACCCTATGATTTGGGCCTGGTTTGTGCCTTTGCAACCCAACCTAACCCTGTTTTAACCCAGATTTGAACTGGGCCCATGGTCCACATGGGCTAGTGCTTGTGCCCCCCTTAGCAGCCCAGCTGATGGCCCTTTTGTTGGTTTGATCAGTTTAGACTGGTTCAGGATGTACTGAACCAATTCTGTCCAATTCAAATATATATAATCCAAACTGGACCAATTCAAATTCAATTAGATTTGTTTGGGGTGATTCTGGATCAGTTTTAAGTTAATTTGATGTCGTTTCAATTTGGATATAGTTGAAAACCTATTTGGTTCAACTCAATCAGATCATTTGAGTTATTGTTCAAGTCAATTAAGGGTTTTAAAGGAATAGACACCTCATATTTTATGATTTAATAAATTTAAAATTTTTATTTAAAATTATATTATAAAATTTAAAAATAATTAATAATTTTAAAATTTAAATAATAATTGATGTTAAGAATGATGATATTAATATGATTGTTACCACATGACACATGTGATAGTGGTGAGTTATCCAATGCCTCAGTTATGGATCTATCATAGTGTTAAGCATCAAGTCTCTCATATGATACATCAACTATTATAATTATATCTATATTTAATATTTTAAAAATACATAAAGTATAGTCAACACAAAATTAAAACAAGAAAGTAGACAATTACTAAATAAATATAATTAAAAATGTACGTAATTTAAGAAATTTCAATTAGCAAAGTGGTGTGTGTGACGTGGGTGGGGAACCAACAACCATAAGAATAATGGTCAATCAAAACATGACACCAATGAAAATGTATTGTGATAAAGCATTATAAAGATCATTCAAAACAATCCTGAAGATCCCACGCTCTAACAGAGAGAACCTATTCAAAACCCTACACCAAGTGCACATTCAATCTCCTACATGATTAGTTGAATATATATATATATATATATATATATATATATATATATATATATATATATATATATATATATATATATATATTGGTCATTTTGAAATCAAAATTTGGGCTTTTTTTTAATGTTCGCTTACATATGATGTCACATCCTGAATTTTTTTTTTTTTTTTTCACACAGGCCAAATAAATAAACATCACTTTATTCATCATCTATAACCATTTATTACAATTTATTTATTCATCAAATTACAAATAGAAAAGTTAACTTCAAGAGTCATCCAAGTGGCTCTACCTAGCGGTAGAGGAAGGTTTGCTCTCCACTGGAATCCGATTTAGTACTAGAGGGAGGCTGCTCTGAAAATTAAAAACAAAGAAAATTCAGCAATGCTGAGTAGGAACCCCAAAAGTCAAATCAAAATAAATACATGATCAAAATTCAATCAATCATCCCATTGGCGTATATCAAGTACCCGAAGAAGCACTCCCCCAACAGCGGATGGAGAGGCTTTATCCTACGGGATGAGTTTGTGTTCTCCCAACAGCGGATGGAGGCAAACTCATATCACACTCCCAACAGCGGATGGAGTGGTGTCCCACACCCGCCAAAGTGGGGACACGTTCCTCCCAACAGCGGATGGAGGAACCGTCCAGCCGCCACGTCTGACGGCTCGCTAATCCCCGAAGGGAATCGCCCTACCTGCTCTCGGCAGGAATATAATCTCACACTGGTCATATCCATTTCGGGATGAAATAACATATTTAAAACATCTCTTTCAAAAATCATCAATATCAAATAATATAAATTAACCCTCAATTGACTTGAACTCTAGTTTAATCGATTGAATTGAACTCGATTTACTAGAGCCTAACTGAACTGATCTCTAATCCTTATTTAACTGGTCTGGAACCACCCTAGACTAGTATAATTTAGACTAGATTAAGTTCAATTTAGGTTAAACTAACTTGAATAAGTCAATCAATTCGGAATCACCCTGAATTGATCTAGACTAATCAAGTCTAGTTTAATTCAATCAATATTTGGGCTCAAGTTCAACAATAATATTGGGCTAGATTGAGCCAGTCCATCTACTGGTCATGTGCATTATACATAATTGAGCATGCATTACATAAAACTGGCCCAGCCCTGGCCCATGGACTAGTCATAGCATATACCCATTAACAACATAAATGAAAACATAATAATGCATTAAAAGATAGATGAGGAGAAAAGCTTTAATACAAAAAAATAACATTCTCAATTTGACTAGAAATCATAAGACATTAAAAGAGGGACTAAGAGATAAATTTTAACACAAGGAAATAGCTTTCTAAATTCAAATAAAAATCATGTTTTCAACACATAAAATTTCAACATATTCTAGTCATATTTTAAATCATTCAGAATAATATATTTTAAATTTCAGATCAAAGAATATCAAAAAAAGGGATTTTAGATAACATATTCTAGTCTAACAAGATTTTAATCCAGATAAGATTAAAGATAAACTGTAATACAGAAAATATATCATATAAAACATATACCTTTTTAACATATTTAATTCTACAATAAAAACCTTAATCATGGGTCAAAGAATATTTTGAAAACTTTAACTGATTACTTTAATACAAAAAAAATTGACATTTAAAGAATTGATACACATTTTTCAAACTATAAAACTTTCAACATTTAAAGAATCAAAATAAAAGCTAAAACTTTTAAGAAAGGTAGGGAAACCTACCTCTTGTCAATAGGGTGTAACTCCTCGTTCTCTTGTTAACAGGGTGTAACTCTTCGTTCCTCCCGCTGCCAGGCTCGACTAGGTGAGGAACGAAGGAGAGAGATCCCTCCCCTTTAAATAGGAGGAGGCGAGCCTCTATTAAGGGAAATAAATTTTTAATTTTCGTATTTATAAATTATTTTTATTTAATATACTACCAAATATGATATCATCATATTTGAAATACTTACTAGTTATTTCCTTAATTCATATCAACATATAAGGAAGTAAATTAAGATTTCCTTAAATTATAATAACATGTAAGGAAAGAAAATCAATTCCTAACTTAAATATTTGATGTGATTACATATGATATCATCTAGTAAATGGATCTCTAGAGATCAACTCTTAAGTTGGAAAAATTATAAATTCCACTCTTCTCTTTCCACCTCAAGGACACAAAAAAGAAAAAATAAATTCATAATAATCATCGACATTCCAACCCCATGATGGTAGGCCGAACATTATTCCTCAACATAATGATAACATGATACCAAACAACAAAAGTTCATTCATTTCACAATGAAATCAGTCACAGACCAATCAGCAAGCAGCAAACTTGAATCAACAAAGCTATACCAAACAATGTAAAAAGAATTCAAATGAATCGAGAAGTTATACCTATGGGCATGAAGGAGGGCAACTGGCCCAAGATAGGCCTCAGGATTCCACCAACAGCTAGGGCAGGAGGTCCAGCAGCAGGCGCAAAGAATACACTCGTACATCGGTAGATGGAGAAGGTCTTGGTAAGCTTAGGCTTAGACGCGGCCGCCGCCGAGTCGGTCTGGGAGGAGTGGGCAGCCGCGGTGACCGGCGGCCCGTGGGCAGGGAGGAGGCCGCGCGCGACGGCGTATCCTCGCGGAGGAGAACCCTGACGGCGGCCATATTAGTGATGGGATCGCCGAAACAGCAATCGACGCAGATGACAGAGAAGTAATAAAGGGCAATTGGAAGTGTCATGCTCACCACCGGTCTTTTTAAGTGTTTATAGGTTGCTCGTGTATAAAATTTTATATTTTAAAATATATAATATATAATTTTTTTCATTAAGTTTAAATTAATAAATATTTAAATTTATTTGATTCATAATAAAATATTGATATAATAATATATAATTTAAGTTTAAAAAATAATATATTGATTTGAAAATGTAGATCGGTTGCCTAATCAACCTTGTGAAGAGGAGCTAATTAATTTTCATGACGGTGTGCTCCCACACTTTACACTTTTCCTATATTGTCGCCCATGTTAAGATCCACGCCAACCTTGTCTGTCCTGTTTGCTCCACTTTTTAACGCCACGTGCCCTTCCTTTTCGTGTTCTGTTGCCAAGAAGATAATGCACTCGCTGTTGAACAAGGGTGATGAGAGAAATGGAGAAGTAGAACCTGAATATGAGAACTACTAATGATGACAACCGGAACACTAGTAAAAGTGGGGAACAACGGTTGGGGGAGAACAGAGTAATTGTCGTCGTCATCGCTACTGTCGTTACTAAGGTTGACGAGCTATTGCTGCTTTTGTTGTAGCCCAACTAGAGAGGAGTTGTGTGGTTCAATCCTATGCCATAAGTATCTAACGAGGACAAGGATGATGAACCTTATGACGACGACAAGGAGACGGAGGACATGGAACAAGAGGACTTGTTCTGTGGGCTCCTTGTGGCCCCTCGTGCCTGATCTACTAACTGTACTAACGGCGGAGTCCTTTGTGGCCGACACCAAGGTCCAAGGCTGATGCGTCATTGTGAGCGTGATGTCGCAGGCGGCCCTGCTGTCGAAAGAGCAAAGAAACCAAAGTTATGTGGTGGCTCTGAAGGTGAAAGCATTACTGATAGGATCCTTCGCCCCTCTCTATACCCCGATTGATCTGGTGATGATGTTAGACATGAGCCAAGGCATGATAGGGGAGAAGTTTCGAATGTTGAAGCGCGTAATGCGATTGGTGGTTTCCTCTTTAGGCCCGGAGGATTGGCTCTCCATTGTGGACTTTTCGACCATCGTAGGTGCTAAGAGACTTGTGCCTCTATGACAAATGTCGAGGCAAGGCTAGCGTGTCGCCCGTCAGATCGTGGAAAGACTCATTTTGAAGGAAATTGATCAGGTGACTGGTCTATGTTTTAAATCTATCTATTATTAATTTTTTTTAAAATTAAATTATATATATTATTATATTAATAGTTTATTATAAGTTAACATGTGATGTAAGAAGACTCTAATAATAAAAACTTAATAGGTCTATGATCAAAATTATATTGATTAAAATGGACCTACAAATAATATTTTTATGTTTTCGTCAATCTATTATCATAGATCGCTGTATCTACTCAGTATTCGGGCCCAGCTTTTTAAGGCAAAAATAAAACAGGTACATTTGCAAGGATCTTCAGTCGTGGAATAACCTTTTTTAATAAAAATCGGAAGAAGCCGGCTTTTGGAGGAGAGGAGTTATTGGGTTCCACAAATCAATATTGTTACACGTGGCATCATGTTATTGGTGCAACAGAAGAGGGTTCCACTGCGTAAAGATTTTACGCGCACCCTCTGTTCCACTACAGATTGAGCCCAAGTGGAACCCACAATAGTCCACCACCGCATCCACTAATAAGTGTGGTAGAAAATTAGGTAATTTGAGTAACTAATTAGAAGATCGTCCTAGATCATTCACATGTGACAGTGCTAATCATTAAAAGTTTCTAATATGGTTTGTGGACTTGCTGTGCACACGTGGAGGTCGAGTGTGCCTGCCACATGTTCCCTGTTAGAACCAGTTAGGGTTGGCCTAAGATGGTGTGTGGAAGCCAAAGAAAGAAGTTCTTTGTAGGATAAAACCATGCGGAGATTCCACAGTAGATAATTTCTTGGGGGATGAATGACGACTCATTAGATGACAAGATCACGAGGTCCAAAAGGCCTCAGATATCTTACCATACTTGGAGAGAACAAATGATGCTTCATCATCTCACTTATAAACGAATCTTTATATTTTAAAGTGATGAAAAAGACAATCCCTTTGAAACAGTGCAAACTTCTTTTTTACGTACAATGAATTATACATCTTCGAGCTGTGCAAGGAGATGTTGGATTGTTAGATATGGAACAGCCAAAACCAACATTGATATAAACACATCAGATAAAGCAGGCTCCGAACAAAACATACACATCATCTGATCAGGATTCATATTACACAAGACTTGAAACTGAATAAGAATAATTCTTTAGGAGAAGCTCAAGGCCATAACCCATCATACCAGACAGACCTTAGAGAGCGAAGCCTTCCACTCGGTGTGGGCAAACCGATCAGAGACGAGAATGATCGAAAGCAAAAGATTCTGTGACTCACTTGTACATATAGATATCATTGGCTTCTTCCGGAGGAGGAAGAAGAAGCTGCATGAGAGAGAGAGGGAGAGAGAGAGAGAGAGAGAGTTGTTACTGAGGGCATGTTCTTGTGCGTCTCCAAGAGAATGCTTAAACCCTAAACTAAATGAGAAATAAAGAAAATAAATGAGCATCAAGACGAAAGATTTAAAAAGTGTGCAATATCCTTTACAATATTTTTACTAAAGTAAATGAGGTAACAAATTGTATAATGATAAAAGTGGATGCTATTACAAAACCGCAAAATATATGAGAAGGTATCGTTCTCCAAGTCATAGATGATTACATCCCGACATTTCTCTCTGTGGTGATCATTCCACCACCAGAAGTCACTAGTGAAATAGATGTGGTTTGATCTGAAAATCTTTACAAGAGAGACAAAGAGATTGATTGTTGCATAAAAAGAGTGCATACAAGAGAGACAAAAGTAAAAGTCTTCCTTATTCATGAATCACAAAAGTAGTCAAACATAATATGCTTATTTATTTCTAAACAGAGTATATTTTGAGATGGTTAGTATTAAAAAGTATTTGGGATTCCTAAAGTAAGTGTGTTAGGAAAATAAGGAATCCTAATACGAGAAGGATTCCAAGGAAGAAAACCTAAAAGTTATACTTTTATTATTATTATTATTATTATTATTATTATTATATATATAATATCAAAATAAAAAGATACGTAGATAAGATATTCACCGGGAGGTGCCATTATGGATGTCCAATCTATAAACTATCATAAGTGGTTGTCCACTTATTGTCGCTAGATCTAGCAAAGGAGATGCCTTCATAAGGGTAGTGGATGAGTGTAATCTTCTTGTGAGGGATCCGACGATAGCATGGCCATGAAGTTAAGCCTCGGAACCTCCTCTATAGGACGTTGGTTATGGTGAATGTTTTAGGTGTGGTCTCTAATGTGCCCCCATAGGTCGCAGATTGGTTCGATGTGATCAAGGGTGAGGATGAAGGGGATGTTGATCTGTGCACCATTAATGGGGTTCAATAGTTGTATATTGAATCACTCATCAATAGTAATCAGCCACCTATGGGAGAAACCCACAGTGAGATAGCAACGGATTAGAGGTCATAGGACGGAGATGGTGTACACCATTTGCTCAAGAGGCTGAAGAAATGGGCAGCGAAAGGATCATCGAAGGCACTACTAGCACTATCTTTGTTGGCACTGCTATCACTGAATGCGAGTTATGGGCTCTGGTGGTGAAGCTTAGGGTAATATCGATGAAGATCACGAATAGCGCCTAACCATGCGACACATACACTAGTATAGTGAAGGAGGTCGGGTGAGGAGAGCTTAGAGAAGATGAGGTTTAGGATATCTTGGTGAAGGTTGGACTAGTCGACTATAATATGGAGAAGATAAAGATTTTTTACCCTCTATTCCTCTATATTTATAGCTTTCTCGTACCCAAGTCAACTCCAACATAAATTTGGTAGAGGTTTCCTTATATAGTGAGTTATTCTCTTTAGATGATATGCTAATATAGTATATCTATTAGACTATTTGAAAATCTAATGTGACATATTCTATATGTATTGATTAGACTTCATATATCTTGTCATAATTAACTAAATATAATAGTTATATCATTTACTTTCTATCGTGCTTGGGGTACAAGCTTATCTGTCATATAGCATAATATAAATTTTAGGACGTATTACCTATATTCTAAGATTATTAAGTTATATTATTTCTGGTCATAGGCTAGCATGTAGAAGGGGATGCTTTAGTAGTGTAAGTCATATAAGATATTTTTACCAAGAATACTTTATTTGCATTAGGTGGTTTAGATTTTACTTTTTTTTCCCAAGCAAACACATCACACACAAATAGGATACTTTTACAGGAGGTATGATATCTTTTTTCTACTCAGTGGATTTGTCGTACACAAAAGATCACATATAAATAGGATATTTTTATAGGAGGTATGATGTCTTTTTTTTACTAAGTGGATGTATCTTATACAAAAGATGATAGTTTGATCACATTTAAGGTGGCACTTTAATCATGTCAGATTCTTTAAATTTTTTTTATCCTAAGCAAATAGATCATACATAAAGGGATATTTTGATCATATCAAAGATTTCAGATACTTATTTATCTTAGGTGGATGTATCAGGTATATAGAGGATGTTATGATTATATAAGATATTCAAGATACTTATTTAATCGAGGTGCACACTTCATGTGCAAAAAGAATACACTTTAGTTATTTTTTATTTCATACAAATATAGCATGCGCAAAGTGCTCAATTTAGTTGCATTATATGATTTTTTTTTTTTACTTACGAAGGTGACACTTTAATCACATCGAGTATTTTAATATATTTTTTTATCTTATATAAAAGTATCATATGCAAAAGTGATGCTTTCAAGCTAAACGATCATATTAAATACTTTACAAGTTTTTTGTTTGTTTTTTTCACTCACAAATGGCAAACTATGGCCATGTAGAATACTTTAATTTTTTTTCCTAAATAGACATATCACGTGCAAATGGGATACTTTGGGATCACATTTTAAATGTCTTTTTTATATTGGGCAAATGCATCAAATGCAAGTAGATGATTTGATTATATTAGATGTTTTGGATGATTTTATTCAAAATAGGTGTTTTTATTTAGTTGGACCATTCATATGTTTTCTTATCCTAAATGGATGCATCATAAGCAAAGAGGATGATTTTGTCACATTAGGTACTTTGAATTTTTGTGTCCTAGCAAACACATCAAAGAGGAAGCTTTAAACCTAGTTAGTTGGATCAAGCATTTCATATGTTTTTTCTTTTCTAGAGGAATGTAACACTTTGAATTTTCATAGGAATATTTTTACTTTATCCTAAGCAAATATATCACATGTAAAGGGGATGCATTGGTTGCTTTTGACATATGCCTTTTTTTTTTTTTTTTATCCTAGGCATAGATGTCACATGCATAGAAAAATACTTTAATTAAATCATATACTTTTGATATTTCTTTATCTGCCGTGTTAGGTGAGTCAAACTTTTTACCGTAGGCTAACAAGAACAAAGGGGATGCTTATGGTCTTGTTGGCAATGTCATGGACTTTATTTTATTTATTTATTTATTTATTTATTTATTTATTTATTTTTGAGGAATATTATCGATGTCATTGGTTATGTCATGAACAAAAGGCAGCTCGGGTCGATCACTAAACTGCATCAGAAAAAATTATAAGAATATTCTCGAATACGATCGAATCTGATTATAAAGTATCCCATTTTGATGAATGGTAGAATATGAACATAGATCATCCGTAATGATGTGGTCGAATTAGATCATGAAGTATCACTTAATGATAATACAATAAAATTCAACCATAAAGCGTCCATTGTAATTGAGCCCACCGACGAAAGGTTCTTCGAGACAATTCCATCCATCGAATAACATTGGGGTCTCGACAAATAGAAGTTGATAACCTTAGCCAAAAAGCATCACCTTAGACCTGAGTGACATGAATAACAACCAACCAAATAAAACATTATATCCCCACCCATTTAATTATTGTAATAACATATTGGGAGCGAGCAAATGATATAAAGGTATGACATATAGGTAGCCTAGTGACACTGTCACACCCTTGTGATTGACATATTACCTAAGTTTTAATTCTATAAGATTTGTAGTATAACATCGACAAGTATGTTGACTCTATGCTGATAGGGCAACTTATTCGATCAGAATAACATTTAATAGTATGATCACAAGACTTGTCATTATCCCATAACTATTACTTTGATGCTTCAAACACACGATCATATGGCTCATTAATAACCAAATAATTTATATAATTTTTTTGATAATTATCAAGATTTCAATTTCATAAATAGCTCTAATGCACCGTAAAATCCCTCGAGGTGTATCGTTAATAGAGAACTTATAAATTTTTTGAATCATTTGAACCTAATATTAATTTAAATATTGGAAGGATTTTTATTGTTATATATCCCGATATAATTTTACTGGATTATTTATCAATCATGACCTTACAATAAACGCGAAAGTAAGACTATGCCTTAAAGAGAGAACACAATAAAGATTTAGTCCTCAACTAACATATACCATGACTAATGCTTCTAGAATGAAAAAAAAAATCAAATTTATTTTCTTTTCAGTTCTAATAATTGCCTTAGCCTCATGTTCATTGATGCTCCTCTATCTTAGTTGTTCAAGCATCCTTTATTTTTTCCTTTCCTCTTTAAATTATATAAATTCTCTATCATAGTTATAACAATAAATGATAACTTAATCCTATATGTTTCCGTAATTGTTGTTCTGCGTATGCACGGTTAAGTTTTCTTTTGGTCTGATCCTTTACAATAAAAAACATAGAGAATCACACTTTCTCGACTAAGTGACAAATCCAACTAACCCTCCCACGATCAAATTAACCTACGACTGAATCGTAAACGTACAAACTTTAGTTGGCTCCTCAAACAATCCAAGACTGCACGGAAATACTCTTAATTGTAAGTTACTGATCATAAAGTTCCATAAACAAATCACTTCCAATGCTGAAGCCCACCTGGATGATGATGATGTGGACGTCGACGTGTCCAACCTAACACGGATCAATGACATGTCAACCCAAAGGGCAGTACAGACGTCAACGTGGATGAGAACGTGATTCGGCCTTTGCCGTGGCATGAGCCTTTCCCCAACGGAGACGGGCACCCACCACATCCGATGGCGTGAGGCGAAGAACCGAGATTCCCTAAGCGGCGAAGATGAGGTCGATGGACTGTCGTGGATATTATTTGTCGCAGTGGGTAGTTGCCATGCCCAAGTACATTGTTTATTATTATTCATATGTCGAGACGCTTCTTTAACGGAATATTCCTCGGTATCATTCTCACTTTGAATTGAATGTTAAATCTTTCTGGAAATACTTGACTTCCAAAAACAAAGAGAAATGAATACATCGGGCGCCAGCCAGAATTGGAAGATCTTTTTTGTGGCATTCACCGTAAATTATCGCTAGAACCAGGGGCGTCAGCTTACCGCGAGCGCCTTTTGGTCGCGCGGGCAGACGCGCGTGAAGGGTCACGTGTCAGCCTCGTCACGGATCACGAGCGAGTCACATCATCCCCCCTGCCGCCGGAACTTTTAAGCCCATCTTGTCTCCCTCTTCTCACTGGTCGGGTAGCAGAAGTATCTTTCCGTCATCGGCGGTTGATCAACTGACGAGTTTAGTTAAATGAAATCCAAGGTACACCGCAATGCATCTTTTTTGCACGAATCATAAGACAAATGATCACTCGTCATCCGGCGGTTCTCTTCTTTCCGATGGGAACGAATCCGTCATTAATTGAAGCGTTTTCCATCGGATTATTCTAGAGAAACCCTAGTTGGCGACTTCTCCTTCGCCTATATAAGAGAGACGGCTTACGGCCCCTCCCATTCCGCCTCCATTTCTCTTCTTCTGACGCCTCATTTCTCTGTTTTCTCGGATCTCATTTGCGATCGCCATGGGTGAGACTTAAGATCTCTCTCTTCTGAGTTCTATTCGCTGCTATTAGGATCTCATGTTGGGTTTTCGTTTTTCTTGTTGTAGCTGGAAAGATCAAGATCGGCATCAACGGTCGGTTTCCTCTCGACTTCTTCGATTTCGATTTCATGGTTCCGATCGGTATATGATTGGGTTGTGAGCTTTTGCTGATCCGTTCTTGAGCGTTTTGATAGGGTTCGGAAGGATCGGGAGGCTGGTCGCCAGAGTCGCACTTCAGAGTGACGATGTGGAGCTCGTTGCTGTCAACGACCCCTTCATCACCACTGATTACATGGTACTGTTCTATTTCTGTAATCTTGTATGACTTATGTACAGATCTAGTCATCTGAAGACACCGCGTGCTTGTTCTTAATTTTGATTGGTGGACTGATGACATCACTATATCTTTGTGTATATTGTTATGTGGACCTTTAGTATGTTGCCATCCGTGGTTTCAACCGTGAATTCTGCAGATCTAGTGGTTTATTACCTATCAGTTTCAATTACTTGCCAAAAAAGAATATTTCACTCGTTCCCAGTGTTCCATATGAGTTGTACAGTTCCTAGTGACTGTTTCCTGTCTTCTTCGTAATGATTGATGTCTTGTCTACTTTCATATCGTCTGGTGTCTTGGCCATTTCTGTCTTCGATAATTGCTAAATCTGTACATTTGCTCCATTTGTTCTTGTCTGAATCGTATAATTGTATGATACATTGCAGACGTACATGTTTAAGTATGACACGGTGCATGGATCATGGAAGCATCACGAGATTAAGGTTAAGGATTCTAAGACTCTTCTTTTTGGCGAGAAAGAAGTCACCGTTTTTGGTATCAGGTACCTTTTTTCTTTTTTTCTGATGTGTTTGAGATATAGTTATGTTTCGCCATTAAGCTGTTCTTTTTTTATAGGAACCCTGAGGAGATCCCATGGGGTGAGTCTGGTGCCGAGTACGTCGTGGAATCAACTGGTGTCTTTACTGACAAGGACAAGGCTGCTGCTCACCTTAAGGTAATAATAATTCTAGATGTCCTTGATTTTGCAATTGGTTTTCCCCGTTTTTATTAATTTTTTTCTGAGGATTGTATCTGATGATATTTTTTTATTTTTGACCAACATAATTATCTAATCGTTGTGAAATTAATGTTATTTATTTCATCAGACTGATTCATCAATGTCAATACAGCCTAGTTCACTCAGGTTATGGGCCGTCCGTCATATGAGTCACTAAATTTAACATATCATTGATGCAGCTGATGTCCAGAAATCAATTGGAAGTTAGTATTTCAGTGTTTTTGCTCTTATGTTGGATGTCTGGAATATGACATTTGCTAAATGTAAGACATAGTGCAATTAGTGAAGAATTACTGGCATGAAGAGTTTTAGAAGCTTAAAGGGTAGATAGAGAAAACTCTATTGCAAATAATAAAAAAAGAATTACTCTTTTACAAATAGTAAAAAAAGAATTTGTTAGTTTGACTAGTTATGTTGTCTTATATAGGGCTTAATGGCACGTCTCTTTGTAACCAATGCTAAATAGTTAGGATATTATGACTTAGCATTATTTGTGCTGATTTTCCTTTTATTATTCAGGTACCTAAGATGTACAGATTCATGAATGGCAATATGTATGTGTTGTCTGTATGTGAATAACAGTAGATAGTTGTTTCTCATCATCAGATTTGAGGCTTGTTTTTAGACATGCTATAAGTCATGATAGAAGATGTTTACATTTTCTTACGTTGGATATATATGGCAAGCAAATTACCTGCATATGTGCATATAACAACACTAGTGCTTGAAATAGTGGAGTTTGCTGAACTACCATTTTGAACTATTCTCTTTTACTACAGGGTGGAGCCAAGAAGGTCATAATCTCTGCTCCCAGCAAGGATGCCCCAATGTTTGTTATAGGAGTGAATGAAAATGAGTACACGTCTGACATAAACATTGTATCAAATGCAAGCTGCACAACCAACTGTCTTGCTCCTCTAGCCAAAGTATGTATATCTAATGAAGTGCTATCTGTTAGTTCATGATTTGGTATTAATTAATTTTATTGAATTATCTTTTATGTCAGGTCATCCATGACAGATTTGGAATAGTGGAGGGTTTGATGACTACAGTTCATTCTATCACAGGTAGTTATTATTTGAGTTGTACAAATTTGTTTCTACTTAGTGTAGCATGTAGCATCTTTTTACTGAAGTTGTTAATATGAGCTTTACTTGTTTATCAGCCACTCAAAAGACTGTTGATGGACCATCTAGCAAGGACTGGAGAGGCGGACGTGCTGCAAGCTTTAACATCATTCCTAGCAGCACTGGTGCTGCCAAGGTACTTCCAGTAGCATGATATATTTAAGTGATTGAACCTTCCCCTGATGCATCAGGCAGATCTTTTTTTATGATTTCATTTTTGTCATTTAATTACATCTGGATGTAATTAAATATATATTCATGATCATGTATAATATATAATATGCACAATAGCAACCTCACTTGATGGATTCAAGAGACTAGATCTCCTTTATGCATAATGCTGTGCTAGTTGATGATGACTAAGAAGGCATCTGCTTCTCATATACTTTCTACAATAAATCTGTTCTAATCTACTTTCATGGTAGGCATGCATGGTGTCCTGTGGATTGTGGTCCATTTCCTTTTGTTTGTATTGTCTGTTTCAATTTATTTTCTGGTCCATGTTTGTTACAACATGTGGATGGTAGTTGGCTATTTGGAGTTCTTGAATTATAATGCTTAGACTTCATTTCATGTTAGTGTTTCTATGGTGGCCTTGCTTATTTGATAATGATTTTCCAGCTGGAACTCTTGAATTATTTTCTTGTTCTGTAAACATGACTTCTCATGATAATTTGATGTCAACCAATCTGCTTATGATGCAGGCTGTTGGAAAGGTCCTTCCTTCTTTGAATGGAAAGTTAACCGGTATGTCTTTCCGTGTTCCGACTGTTGATGTGTCTGTTGTAGATCTTACTGTCAGGCTTGAAAAGGCTGCCACCTATGATGAGATCAAGGCTGCCATTAAGTAAGTATCAAGATTTGACTCACCTAATTCATTTCTTTAACAACGACGGCTAGAACCAGTGTTTTTTATGTGTTGACTAAATTTGGCACCTTAATGTTCTGTCATTGTCTTCAGAAAATAATGGCAACATAATTGTCTTAGACATTTATCTAATAAACAATCATATCTTCTTGCCCTGCTAATACTTGCCGCCATCTTCCCTTCACGATTGTTTAATTTGTTGCACCACAGGGAGGAATCCGAGGGAAAGCTTAAGGGCATTCTGGGATATGTGGAGGAGGACTTGGTCTCCACTGACTTTGTAGGAGACAGCAGGTACTGTCTGTGAATAAGATATTTAATGGGTTCTAATTAATTACTTAGTGTCAAATCCTGTTTCTTCCCAGCATGATTCATACTCACGTTTGTTGGCTCTATTTGACCATTATTTCCTAATTTATTTATTTTTTGTTTGCCTACTGCAGGTCAAGCATCTTTGATGCCAAGGCCGGAATTGCCTTGAATCCTAACTTTGCCAAGCTTGTGTCTTGGTATGATAACGAGTGGGGTTACAGGTAACTAAATATTGCTCTCTGAATACAATGTGAGACTATTACTTGTAGACATCTGGAATAGGTGTATACTTCTGCTCCACTATTACACTTTTTTATTTGAAGTTTTCCTTTTTGTTGGCAGCTCACGTGTAATTGACCTGATCCGCCACATTCACAAGACTAAGTAATTCGATTGCTTCCCCGACTTGCTGTTCTCCGGCCGTTCTTCGGACCATTGCTTTCTCTTTATTTTCATCACGAATAAATGTTTTGATGCGACATCTTTTTCATAATTGCCTCCCAGACTCTAGCCTGGGCATTACATACATGCCCAGTTTTTGTTTTAGATGTTAATTATTCAGCTGAATGTGAGGCTGAACCGTGTAATTTGCTTCCGGACTCACTGATATGGAAGTCGATTTATTTTGAATTGACAATAGTCTTGCTGGTTGCATTTATCGTTTATTGCTGGGTGGTATGGAAGTGCGATCCGAGTGAACTTATGTTTGGTCGAAACACGTAGTGTCAAATTAAATGCTGTGTGGCTGAGCATCCAACATCACTTCAACAGCCGTTTGTCCAAATCTCGACATTTCTGCGTCTTGTGTCAGTAGACTTCGATCTTAATTTCTCGTTTGGTTGTTATTCTGGTCGTCGACTGGTGCTGAGATAGAGTTACATGCTTTGCCTACGGGTCGTCATTGGCGTGAATGATACAATGGTTTTATCGCCCAATCGAATGATCAAACGCACGTGACGCGCATGTTCCCAAATTGTTCAATGAGAGCGAGAAATAATCCTACACTGAGTTACACGTGAATATGAACGGTTGGCACTTCCAACCGCGGTTACGATTTAAATATTATTAATGTATACATACCTCTCAAAATATTGCCAAAAAATCTGAGCGCCATACCAATCTTGATTCAGTTTTCAATAGATAATATTATTAATTAGAGATTTTTAGAGGTTTGAAACTTCATCAAACAAATTTTAAAGAACTACATTAACTATTAATGAATCCAGTCTTCAAACGATGGTCAATTGACAGACAACACTAAATGATCCAAAACTAAATTTAGATGGATAAATACGAAAATAACTGATTTGTGAGGGATGTAAATGCAATTTTCTAAACAAACCCACCTTCGATCCGTTCAAACGTTAAATAAACCTCCGACCCGACCACCGGTTCCGCTCGCTCTCATCATGACGTTTTCTTCGCTCCGAGCAGCCAAAGGTACTCTCTCTCTCTCTCTCTCTCTCTCTCCGCTCGCATGTCGTTCTTGATGTTAACGACCCTTTCTTTTCCTTTTCCCAATTCCTGCAGTCGTTTACAAGAGGCATTTCCGGTGGCATTTGCAGTGCTTCTTGTCCACCGACATCGTTGGCGATAAGCCCATCCTTGTGAGTGCTCCTTCGAGGTCTTTGCCCTCTCTTTCGCGTTTCTATTTGTGACCACAATTCAGAGCCGATTGATTTCGCAGGTCCGCGACTTCATACGCTCTGCATTGTACGATCCCAACCATGGCTACTTCTCCAAGATGTCGGGATCTGTCGGGCAGCTCGAGTCGAGCATCAGGTTCAATCAGCTCCAAGGTACGAAACGCAAATGAGGCTTATAGGGTTTGACTTGTATAATGAACTGGTTCAAGTGAGATGTTTGCGTTTGTTATTATAGTATTCGTCTTCGGTTAGACATTGTTGCAAACATGTGGTTAGCGTTGTTCGTCTGAATTATTCTCGTTAGCAAGAAAATGTCAATGGTTTTGTCGAGTTATCGAAATGAATATTGAAATGCTTTCCTTGATCCTTCGTTGATTATGTACCTTAACGCATGTAGCACACTGTGTTTGTGTGGTTTGTATATGATGGTGATATGTGATTGTTTTGTACTTGTTAGGATGACTGGTTTGTTATATTAAGCATTGTTGCAAGCTGTAGGCATGTTTTATGGATTTACTGTCATTTGCAAAAAGAGACTGAAGTTTTGGCCACTTTATTCTTTATGTTATTTGTCGTCATCTTTAAGATTATTATGATATCTTCCAAACGATCATAAAGAACGTTTATCTGTTTAATCTCTCTCCCTCATGCTAGCTTCTGGTGTATTCTCTAAAGGGTTGTAAACTGAAAACTTGCCTGTAGCCTTATCATGAAAAATGTGTCTGTTATCTTTCTCTACACTGCAATTAAGCTTTGTATCATCAGCCACTTCTATACCTGATTGTTGCATGATCACCATCACACTAATGGCTTGTACAATATGTATTGAATAATTGCTGTATATATGTATTCCTTTCATATTGAATAATATCTAGCTTGTTGAATTTTTAGCAGTTTACACCTTGTTTGGGGTGGTGTAAACTATAATTCTTGTGTTCAAATTTGAACATTTCAGATCATTTCTTAAGTGGAGTTTCTAAAACATAAGAGCTGTCTTTATTGTCTGCTTAGTTTCTTCTTTATAGGAATATTCTTGTGGGACTTCATAAAGTGCATGATTGAAACTTTAGCAGGAAATGCTATATTGATTTTATTTGGGCAATGCAGTGCCTTAATTCTTTTATCTTCCTCAAATTGGTGCCTTTTGCTTTTAATCTTTTTCATTTTGGGTAGAAAGTTTTCAACCAAGGTTCTATCACTTAAGACATATAGTATGTGCTTTTGACTTTGCAGTTTGCTGTTGAGTTGCAAGTCTACTGCTCTAAACTTCACCAAAAAATATTACTGAAGCAAAAAACAAATTATAGTAATGATACTTTAGTTAAGGCACCTATATGTTTTTATAATGTCTTTATTATGAACTTTCTTTTTTTTTTCCACAGGAAGGGTTGCTTACCGCCAACGTCTGAGTAACCTTTACAAACAGCATGAAATTTCTTGGTTTACTCCTGTGGAGCTTTTTAAGGTAGTTTTCTTTTTTCCACTTGTTCGTTGTCTCTTAACATGTAACTTCATTTTCTTTAGAAGTCGGATATTGTGAAATATTTGTTCCCTTGTTTTATGAACAACTTATTTATAAGTTGATTTTTGTTTTTGTATGTTATTGTGAATAATAGTTTCTCATATTTTTGGATGAGAAAAAATGAAACGAGGCACCTAAAGTTAGCTAGATAGTGGTGGTATATGACTCTCTATGGTTATTTGTGAAAGGTCTACGCAAAGATTGTAAGCATCAAGCTAATATTGTTAGTTAGCTAACTGGACAAGTTGCAGGCTTCTAATTAGCAACTACTTATGACTAATATCTACATATAGGGTATTTCAGTGCACAAGGCTTCTAATTGTGATGTCTAGGCAGAGCAAACATATGTAACCTTAACTCTCAAATTTAGTGGCTGTTTCAATGGCTCAAGTCCATGTCATTTATGTCACAAAGTGCAATCTTACTATGGTGCCAAGGGTTGTCTTTTTGAATAATATTTATAAATAATTATTGAAGAATATCCATCTATTGTCAGTTAAATATGTTGAGAGGAAAATCTTTTCCTGATCACTAGTTGGAATATTACTTAAATACTTCTTTGTACTCTGCTCCTTATGAAAACTAATCCAGTTATGCAACTACCTTTCCTTCTTTAACTTGCTCTCTTGGGTTAATTTGCAGACATTTTATCTTAAAATTCAAATATCAAAGCTCCATTTGCGTTCTCTCTTTCACTCATTATGATAAGTGATAACAACTCCCTCAAGAATAGAAGCTATCTTTTTGGAGGCTGCTTATATGAATTTAGCAGATTGAGCTAATTATGATACCCTTCGGAATATGATTTTGTTGTACATTGTTATGTTATTGCATTAAGATTTGTTCCTAATGCAATAATCATCTTTTTGCTTGGGTCATGGTAATCTCTGATTGGAGTTATGCACACAATGTAAACATAGTTAAAATCCATGTTCTTTTATTGAACTTCCAATGCATGGTAACCTCCTGTACCATAATGTTTGATTCTTTTTTGATATTCTCTATTTAAAAAGCTTGGTATATTTACAACTACGCATTTATATATGGATAATTATATACTAGTTACTTGTTTATGCATTGCACACATGGTGGATCATGAGACAAAGACAAATTTCGTATAACACCCAACCATAGTCCATGCTTAAGGTTTTCTTATGAATGTTTAAATGAGAATGAACATTCAATATCTAGATATGCCATACTGGTGGTTCAAAATCAGTTACTCTGAAATTATGACATAAGATTCCTCCTTCCAGAAAAAGTTCAGCACTATCTGCCCTACTCTTTCTCTTTATGCTTATTCTATGGTTCCATGATGAAAAAAGAAAATGCAAGCTTCAAATGTAGGATACATAGGAAACAACTAACAAAGATTAATGCATTTGGTTTGAATAATTGAAATATATTCAAACAAAATCAAAGAGAAAAAGGAAAGATAAATGTTTCAACTTGAAATTGATTGTGCTTGACCCATAATTTGATGGAGATGATCACTTTAAGTTAGTTTATGCTGTTTATGGATAGCAAAAAGGGAGAGCTAAACAAAAACAATTAGTACGTCAAATAAAGCTAAAGAAGGATTAATTTAACCTAACTCCTTCAACCTATGTTGATTCCATGAAAATATTCATCTGTTTTCGTACAAATGAAGAATAGGTCACACACACACACACACAGAGATGTATGTGTACATATATATACCCATATGTATATGCATATGTCTGTGTCTATGTATATGCATAAGTTCATTTCATTCTGAATCCACTAACTAATCTTTTCTCCTCAAATCCATTTTCTACTTGAATCAACCCTCAATCAAACAACAATTTTGTTAATTGAAAAGTAACAAAGAAATTATATCAACTGCACAGTCCCGAATCACCAATTCGATGTACAATGGGGTGAGTTAGAAAGTAATCAAAGTGTGATGGAATAATAGGTTAATTAAGCTCTCTGGAGAAAATAATTTAGCACTTTTTTCTGAAGAAATTGTAAAGCACTTCGCATATTTCACTTCTTTCACTGACATTGAAGCTGGCACAATAGCAGTGATTATTGTTCTTATGTAGGTTGCTATAATCAACCTCTACTACTCATAAGAGTTGTTACAAATTATCTACTGTTTGAAGATTTGTTGCCTCCCTTGATCATTGTCCTTCAAGTCATTTCATGGAGCACAATAGTAGACCATTACTGTTGGCCAAAGCTCATGGTGGGTGAGGCTTTTCATGAAACTAATGGTTTACTATCACTAGGCCACTGCTAAAATGGTCTGCCGCCACAAGGGCTGAGGATATCTTCGACAAAGTTAGTGGACAACTCTTTGTGAAAAGAAAATTCTTGTGAAAACAATAGGCCATACTTGCAGTAGCACTCATATTGATACCACTCAGGGATTTCTATCAGGTCTAATAGCAACATGCAGTTAAGTTGGAAAATTCATAAAGAAAGCCATTTAAATCAGAGGGCCTCCTAACAGTTAACAGTACTGAACTCAGATTTCAAAGAGCAGGAACAATGATAGAAGACGTAAGATAGGAAATAAATGAAACGTTTCACCAAGTTTTCTGTGCCTGTTCTCTGTTATGGGAGATTATCTAGCAAGATCAGGTCATGCAATGGTTTTCCACTGCTTCTCTGTGCCGAGCCTTGCTGCCCACCCTGCAATGCCTCTAAGCTCGCCACTGTGCATCTGGTTGTATTCACAGAGGTTGTTGTTATGTTAGCTATTGGTTAATGTAGGGGTCATTGGTGGATGCCAGATATGGAAATCCATAAAGGTAGAAATGGAAGAAGAAAAAGAAGAATAATTGCCGGAGGAAGAGGGCCCAATATTGGAGACAACTTTATATCTGCTTGGTAAAATCATTGGGTTTAGACATTATTCTGGTGATCCCCAAGCATTGGACTGAAAATCAAGGTTCTTTGATTTGACATCCCGATTAGAAACTGGTTGAATTTTCTTTAGCTACTTCCTTATTCTGATTACAATGAAGCTGCAAATCGTTGTTTTTATTGTGTCAACTCCTTGAGATTCCTAGGCTTTAAACATAACTCATCTGAATTTTAGTTCTCAAAATTTATCTTCCTTAAAGTTGTCTTAATGACAGATGGAGTTTGGTGTCTTGGTAGATTTAGGTGACCAGAGTTCAACCTGTGGAAACATGCTTTCTACTTGTAGGGGTAAGATTATAAACATTGATCCTTCCTAGACCCTGCATTATCAGTCTTATTGTCCAGCAGTCCTCCCTATCACAATTCAGATCTAAAAGTATGTTCATAAAATAGTTTGAAGGATTATTATAGACTGGATAAATAGCAGTCTTCATAAGCCATTACATTAATTAGCTTGGAAAGAAGTGCCTGATAAAGTGTACTTATAATATTATATTGTCAGATCTGTTATCTACCTTGAATTTTGATTGATGAATTGAATTTTTTCTGTAAACTACAATATATCTAATCTAAAAACTTCTTTTATTGATCCTGGCTATTTATATGCAGCCTTGGTATGCATATGGAATTGCTGAAGCAATTATGCGCACAGCCAACCTTTCAATTCCACTAACGGTACATGTCAATGCACCTGTTTCCATATGTTTTATTGACAGGGTTTTTCTTCTAGTTTACTTGATTTATGGACAGATCTGCTTAGTTTGTGGATGACTTTTCTTTTTAAAATGAACCTAAGTTGAGCAACATAGATTACCAGACATGCAGTTTGTTGTAGTTGATTGCCAGATAGGCAAGCCGATGTTTCATCACAGTATCTTTGATTAACATTGTTAGGACAGGGATCATATTGTTAATTATAAAAGGCCTTAGGTTGGACCAGATCATGAATTGAATTGTGGGTCATAATATGTTATTTCTGATTTTCACTAAGCTTTAAAAAATTCAGAATTATGAAAAATGGAATGATAGATTAGCTAAAAAACACATGAATAAAAAAATAAAGCATCATATTTAAAATTTAATTATTAGATTCTGATATTGTCTTGGATACAATGCATTAACTTAGTTATTATCAACAATGACAGCTGTTAACTGTTAAAATTTAGTTATTATCAAGAAAAAAACTATGTTCATTGGATCTGTCTTTCAGATCCTATACCAGAAAACGTAAGGACGATCATGTGTAGATGGTGAGTTGCTCTCATGTTAGTTAAATTAGCATGACCTGTTTATGCATTTTAATTGCTAGGACTTAGTTTTTATGCTCCATTGTACCCCTCAATATCAAAATGTTATTTGCAAAATTGTTTTGGTTGGATTGTTGAAAATTCAACATGAGTCTGATTCATCTGCCCATCTGCATGTCTAGGTATATATTTTTCTGTTTTATCTATCTTCAAATTTTTTTCATTGGATGTGGATGTAAATGTGGGTATGATTGACGCATACATGTACATATGCATGGTCAAGCAAACAGGCATGCACTTGTGCATGTGTGAAGAGAGGGTGCCCTTCCTTACTTTTTTGTGTGCTCGAGTGGGGGAATTAGAAAAAACACATTTTGAACACCTCTCATCGAAGGAACATTTCACAACTTATTATGATTGTAATGGCTATGAGGTTTTGTATCATAGTGGACCTAATAAAGAAAAATGTAGATTTATTTGAAACCTGAAAGCTTCCTATCTTTGACCTGTTTATTGTGGACTTGATCTTAGGATGTATGGGCAAATATTTTATTCTTCATTTCAAGTTACGCATCAGACCTTCAAGTATAATGCCATCAATTTATGAATACCATTTCCAACAGCCCATTGATCTTACTGTATGATGAAGAAAAATAAGTTTGCATGTTGACTCGTCAACGCTTTTAGGAAATAGATTCTGCCTCTGCATACTCTTTTTATGTGAATATCTCTATTTAAGGTACCGGCCAATACTCTAAAGGTAGATAAAATTTTCCAGTTACTGTCATGTCATTGAGCATCTCTTACATCTAGTCCTAGCTTTTATACTAACTTGCTTGATAACTTTTATAGTAACTTTTCATCTTAAACTCTTCTTTTATAGTAACTTACTTGATAACTCATTGCTGGCTAGTGTGTCATATTGCAGTGTTTCCACCAAACAATTGCTCTATTTCTTATTATTAGTGCTAGTTCTTTTAAGAAGAGTGTGAGAAAAGTTCATATACTTCATTTCTTTGATAAATTAATTATTGATTTTATTTGCTACTGACTCTTGCTGATTATGTCATCTATTGATTCAGATTTATGAAATTGGCGGTGGTTCAGGAACATGTGCAAAGTGTATTATGGATTACATGATGTTGAATGCACCAGCAAAAGTTTACAATAATATGACATACGTGTATGTGAATGGAAAATTATTACAGCTAGAATGAGCAATTACATTAGTGTGAACTCTTTATGTTGGTGAATACGTCTATATTTTGTCTTTTGGTTGGATCATTATTTGAGTTCTCTTCAATTGTTATATATTGCTTATAATGCTCATGTCATTTGATTTTTGACACAGTATGTAATTTATAATTAACATATTATGCACCACCAAGCAAAAATTGGCAGGTCTATGAAAAGTACACATCTGGCATGATTAGATGACTAAAACAAGCTCTTGACTAAAGATGTGTAGGTTGAAAATCTGTCTACGATACCTATCAAGTGCCCTTTGGCATGTTTCCTGTTTCCTTCATAACATAACCAATTTTGTAATCAAAATTGATATCCATGGTTTAAGAACCATTTGTACCATCATTATTTCATGCTGAACTCTGACCTGCATCATATATCATGCTTCGACATGGTACCCACTACTCAGTAGCACAATTAGCACAATTAGAATCAACATGGCAAAAGGTTTTGAGACGAATCCTCTTTCTTCTTTCTTTTCTTCTTTTTTCCTTCTCTTCCCCTACTTGTTCTTCTCATTCGTTTACCTCTTTCCCCCAGGATCCAAGTGTTCAAAGTTCAATAAAAAAACTACTCCATGCACCCTTTTCTTGATTCTGTTCACGTCATCTATTCTCCTCGAAGTCATGTTCTAGACCCTACTTTCTTGTCTTTAGTGAGGGTATTCAAGGCACCTACTGAACTGTTGCCTAACCTGAAGCCCAATTGGAGGGCCAATATGACACAACCAGAAAATGATTGTCATGGGAATGGCCATCGGGTTATGCACCATATGGTGTCGGTAGAGAGAAATCACATATGAAGCATGCTGGATAAAATGGATAAAGGTGGTTCAGTTTATCCTCGCAAGTGCATGCTCAGTGTGTTGTGAACTTGGGACAGTCTTCCATGTACTTTAAGTTAATTTCTGAGCTAACCCTCAATTCATCACTACCTGGAAGCATAGGTCTAATGATAATATATGAATCTCTACTTGGACATCCATATATCCTTGAATCATCCGACATTCAATTTAAGGTTTGCAAAGCTGATCAGGTCTTGGGTGAAGCTTGTAAATTTGAAATGACACAAAACTAACATGATTATTTATATTCAACTCTTTGGTCAAATGCAGCATAGGGTTTGTTGAGTTTACGGTGCAAATTTTATGATAGATCTTCCTGTTAGCATCCTTTCTTCTAGTCATATGCTTAAAATTGCCTTTGCTAGAAATTCACACTACCTGTAAGAGCTTTTCTCAATTATCACATGGATTCATTAGTCCTCCAATGGTCACCACTGTTTCTCAATAATTGACTCGACTGAGATAGGGAATAGTTTTGTTTAGGATAGCCATGTTGGTTGATGTTTATGGAACTCATATCAGGTACTGAAAGTTGAGTGATAGATTTGGATTGTCAGGTACAGGATTCTTGGTTTTTATTGTATTTATTTCTGCGACATCTAAATCAAATGCTTAAGAGGATTTCCTTTTATAACAAGGTTTTCCTACTTTGCAGTTGATGTAAAAGCTATCGTCTTGTTTTTTTTAATTCTATGCCTTGAATTTACATGTGATAAATGCTATATCTTCCTTTTGTAGCTCAGTTGAAATCAGTCAATCACTTGCCAAAAAACAGTTACAAACTGTTGGAGAGGTTCAAAGTCATTTGTCAAAATTCAGGGTTGAACGCCGTGATGCAACTGACAGAAGTGGATGGGGTAAGTTGGTGATTTTTCATGATCCTTTTTCCAGTTGGGGCAAGTTTTGTTGCCATTTGGCATCTTGGTAACCTGGTAGGTATTAGGTCTTGCCAGTATTTTCAACTCTTTAGATTACAGTTTTCCATTTATGATGACCACTGCTTATTTCAAGATTATTGTGACTAATGTGCATTTAATTTGGATTTGTCTTATAATATAATAGAAGACATGAAAAAAGAAGCATCTTGTCATTGTGCAATGTAGGTTGACATTTCTGCCATCCTGTTGTACTTTGGTATAACAGTGTTATCAGACTGATATGGTTTACTGATTATATCATAAACCATGACATTAACAGAACCTGTCCTCTCCTCCTCCTCCTCCTCCTCCTCTCTCTCTCTCTCTCTCTCTCTCTCTCTCTCTCTCTCTCTCTTTGTGCGTGTGTGGTCTCTCATCTCTCCCTGCTTCCCAACTCTCTTTCTGCCTGCAATGCTTCCCATAACCTATGGAAGAAGGGAGGAGTGTGTCTTTCACCTCTTTTAAAGAATGTGCAAGTCAGTGCAAACTTTGTTGCTGAGTCACGGACGAGAAATGTCCAGCCAACATTATTTCTTCATTATAACACAATGGCCAGTTCCACATATCGTCAATACTATGTCAGCTTAGTCTTGTGGGACACAAAGATAAACATGTGTCTTAATTTTTATTCTTTTTATTGCAGAACCCAAATAAGAAAGCCACAAATAGAACCACTAATCTTGGTTCAGTTCAGATTTATGTAATTGAAAAACTGAGGTGGTTGATTTGAAAGAAAGGTGCTTGGTTCAGTGAATTTGGCGCCAACCAACCAGATATGAAATAGATATACTCCTATTTAGGTCCATATTAGTCCAGTTAATAACATTGGGATTCTATAATTTGAAACCCTGATTTCAATGTAGAAAACCCATGTAGATCAAAATGAATGAGTTGTGGCATGTTTCTCATTCTCATGCTATTCTTGGGTGCTCATTATCTCACACTTGCATATTTTTATGTGGATGTTCTATATGTATTTCTTGTATACATTTAAATTTCAAAAAATGCTTTTATAGAAAGTTAGCATTTTCTTTGCCTCGAAAAGAATATCATTACCTGAGCTTTATAACCATATGAGTGCCCCAGCATGGTCCACACCCAACAGTGCATTTTCTGCCACTTAAATCTGTGATATCTTCATTAGGTGACGAGCACATCGCACCATATTAGATGGCCATGACTGTCTGCAGGTGTTAGGGGCTCCAAAGACACTACAGCTGTCCAAGGGCGCTCCAGCCTATCATATTGTTCACATCATATCTGGTGTATGTCTTGTTGGACCAAAAATTTGCCAAAATGCACAGTAGGTCCACTGTGGCCCATATTGTTCTTATCATGTCTCAAGCTTGATAACTATGTGGACTATGCTCCCAAAACTACTCGTGTAAACCAAGTGCAACACATACCCAACACCGAGGTGAGACTAATTGAATGTGTTATAATGTTGTTGGCACATAATGATGTGCCATGTTATGGAGTTCAATAAAATTGTATCTAGTGTCTGTCACATTTTTTTATTATGTTGGTGAGCTTTACATAATCTGGTTTGACATGTTGCAAATCTTAAGAAAACACTAAACATGTTAATTAAGTTAGAAACTTATCGTTTGCTAAAATTTTTCATATACAGGTAATGGAGACCATGAACCATGCTGGGTTATAATGCTCGAGGTACCCTATTTTACTCTATCAAGTAGAGAATCACATGAAGCTATACTACTTCTGTCTTTTAGTCTGTTGTCAATCTACTTCAGAAGTTTAGATATGGATTTGCGGTAAATTTGATTTATTTTATATTCTACATTTCATAAGAAATGTAATTTAATTTGTTTCATGTAGTTGTTTTAAGAATTTAATTCACAGAATTATTCGAGGGCATTGAAAACTTGATGTTGCTAATCCATATGCAAGTATTTTCTCTAACCTGTAGTTTCTGTGTTTAGTGGCATTAGTCAAATGATATTACTTATTGTTAGAAACTTGGGAAAAAGTTGGGAACAAGTTTAATTTAGATAACTGGTTTCCGTGTATTTAGTATATATAATTCATTAGGCAATATATGCGTAATGATATTGACATAAAACAAGTTTTCAACCTATTTTATTGACATGCTGTAGCCATCTGTCCTAGAAGAACTAGATGCTATCTACCACATAATCATTGCCTTCTACTGACAGGTACTTGACAATCTTCCACATGATCTTGTTTATTCCCCAAATCAAGTTTCTCCATGGATGGAGGTTTGGCTGGAGAAAGTGAAAGACAGGTTTGTAATGTGGTTTCTATTGAAACACAAAGTTACTACCAGATATCTGGGGAGTTAAATTTTGTGTTAAATGAATATGTAGTTGCAATATTTTCACTGTAAGTTTTTTTAACGAGGAAATGCTTCTATAGTTCTTGAAGATTTTTCATGATACTATATGTTGTGCTGGAAAAAGTTTATGATTGTTTGTTTATTGTTTGAAACTTTGAATAGTTCTGAGCTTCTAACAAAATGGTAATGACACTAAAAAAATATTTTCTTTTCTTTGTAAGGTCAAGTGACATTGGTTATCTAGTTAATTAATTTTTTGAGGGTGAGCCTGGGAGTCATAGTAAGTTACTCCTTTGTAACCCGAGTGACTTGGGTTTGAGTCATGAAAACAGTTTTGACGTATATAGCCTATAGCCTATAGCCTATGAGGAATGGAGGAAGGAAAAAGAAGAAGTTCAAACTTCAAACTGAGAATTTAATATTTCATTGTATTATGCTTTTTCCCCCAATTGTGGCTAGTTATTTGGTTTGACAGATGATGATGTGGCAAATGTTGGATCTGTCACCTGTTTCAAGGAAAATGCAGGGCTTGGGTGACCAACTAAATTATAAAGTTTACATTTTGATATCAACAAAAATGACATCAACCCCATCAACATTACCAACAGATTATGGACTAATGGTTACATAAAATTAATGGTACAAAGATTTAACAAACTATTGTGGTAGAAGGTCAACATTTATTAAAAGATGTCCAATGTTCTAGAGGCAAACTAATTCATTCTAAAGGCCATTTATGGAATACTAATTCATTATCTTGCATCATTTAGATCTCACAATCAAGAATGAAGCCCAAAGGTAAACTAATAAAAGATGTGCAATGTTCTAGAGGCATGCCTCTTAGGCTTTAGGCATTTTGAAATGCTAAACAAGTTTGTGCATAAGGCATACATTAGTAAGCCTAAAAAATCAAGGTGCAGCTCAAAAATAGATCCTCATACCTTATTGCACCTAGGTCACTCTTTTAATCTCCACAATATCAATGCTTTGTGCTAATCGGCATGTACCACAATGTCACTATATTAACATAGGGAAGTGTCTTCAAAATTTTCATATTTTTCATCTTTATTGTTTTCTCAGATGTTGCATACTTCCAAGTTCCAACATGCCTAAGCTCCTGATGCCTGTGATGCAGGAACAATTTAGTTAGTTTATTAATAAAATAAATCTGACTAGTTTAGGAATATTTTGTATTATGTAATAAGTTGTCACATGGCAACATCTACTCAACAAGGAGAAAAAGGAAATAGATACAAAAAAATGAAAGAAATCAATTTTTTCTTGATTGAAATTGAAAATCTTGACTGATAATTCATCCTTATAAAGATGAAAGTTTATCAATCAAAAATATCATCAAAAGAGGAAGATCATTTTTTGAATCAAGTCAGAATTATTACTTATTCAAAGGGAATATAATATATGTTTGATTGATATAATTGTAGTTTTATTCTTCTTTTTGTATTTTCCTTTTTATTCTTATCCTTGGGCCTATAAAAGGAGGCTTAGTCGTAGACCATTATCATGGAGATTAATCAGAAATGGATAAATTAACTGAGTTCTTTTCCCACATGAGGAAATAGTAGATGATTTTCTAATAAGAATTTCATTTCCATTTTGCTTATGGAGTCCGGTCACAAGAAATGGGTAAGCCCAAATGGTTGGGCTTAGTCATTGGGAAGGAAAAAAATAGGCAGTGGCAAAGACCTGGCATCGAAGAAAGTTGTTGTTCTAAAGCAAAGTGGTCCTAACTCCTAAGGGCAAAGAGAACTTGGGCCTAATCACTAGGGTTTACCTTTTTGGGTACCGGACCTGTTTCGACAATATGCCAGAATGGTATGTACTGATCTATATCGGTGTATCAACACATGGTACATCGGTGTGTACCGGTGTATTGACGAGGAGAAAAAAAGGGTGAAGACGAAGGGGCAGTGGAGGAAAAGAGGAGGAAGAAAAGAGAAAGGAAGAAGAAAGAAGGAAGAAGAAGAAGAAAGAAGAGGAAGAGGAAGAGGAGAAGAAGTGCATTGGCAGCATCGAAGCGGAAGCGGCAGTAGCAAAATCACAGCAGCGAAGAGGCAACGCCATTGCAATATTGCAGCAGCAAAGAGACAATTGCGAGGGCCACAGCATCGTATGTGAGAAGAGGGCTGTGAGCCTTAATTGCCTTTTTTTTTTAACATTGAAATGGATTGGGGCTCATTGCTTTTTAATTGTTTTACTATTTTAATCAGACCACCTGAAACAAGGGTGGTCCGTGTATCTATCCATGCTCGGACTAATATGTACCACTCGTACTGTACCATTTTGGGCGGTACAACCCTCGTAGCTTACCGTAACCGAGGGCATATGTCTGAGATTCTTTCTAGAGATGGGTGTGATCAAAGCCTTTCGTGCAAAATAAGAGTGCCTTTTGCTATAATACAGGATTGGGATAGATTCAAATCTTGGAAGTTCGCTCCTTGAGCCAAAGCTAGTCTGATAGTTATCTTTTTTCTTATAATTCTTAAATTATTAATTATTACCTTTATTTTTTCTCTTTCTATTCCTATATTCAAAAGAAAATCATGTTGCTCCTCATCCTATGTCTACATTTAATAACTACATTGTCAACCATGCTTTATACATATTGGAATGGTAGAGGTGATGGATGGTTAGGAGCAATGTATGAGAATATCTTAATTGGTGAAGAATTAGGTGTAATTTTGATGGATGATGGAATTGTCTATATGTATATATTCAATGGAGACTTGTAGATGCCTTAATGAAGGGGAAGGACCATGTGGCTGACCCCAAATAGAGATCCTGTGTTTTTAAAATTGAATGGTTATAGTGGACCTTACATAAGCAATAGTGAGAAGCACTGAATTTAAATATTAAGATTTATAAGTACAATACTATTTGGATACAAGGAGTAGCTATGACTAGAATGGCAAACGAGACACTATTTGTACAATTTAACTTTACTGAAAGCAAGTTCTTTTTTATCCGGAAATAATCTATCAGGTCATTTCTTTCCATTATATTGGCACCTTTATTTAATCTTGAAGTAATATAGATCTTATTACCAACATAATCCTTCGAGTTCAGTTACTACAATGCTCTGCTTTCTCCTAGTACAAATAATTTTTGCAATTTTGTGTGCCATATCTGCTTTTTAAGTATTTTTCTGTTGGCATATTTTGTTAAACATGTATTTTTTTCTTCTTCAGAGATGGTTAAAAGTTAAAACAATAAAAAATTCTTTATGGCTGACATGTTTTAGTTCTGGTACTTTCTTCTATTCCAAAGCCATGAAGAATTACAAATCTTAAATACCTCTTGTATTTTCCAGCAAGCATTAATTTATGATAGTTCGTATAATACTTTCTTTTTCTAGATTACACTGGCTAAGCTCAACTTGTAATGACACATTGACTAAGGAGTAGACTATTGTATAGCAATATGGTGTCTTTAGTTATTTAACATTTATTGGTTGTTCATTTCCAAGAAAGTTCACAAGTCTCAGAAGTCTATAAGCCAATACAAGATTCGTTAATTGCCGAATGCGTTAAGATTATTGGCTTGGATGAAGACCATGCTGCTGGCAGAAACAGGTTAATTTCTGCGGCTAGTTATATTTTGTCTAGAGCTTTTCCAAAACCTCGAAGATCTTGGATACCAACTGGTTGCTTGGTAAGTCTAAATTTTGTAACAAGTTATATGCTTCATTACATATCATTTTGTGTTTTATCTTTTCCCATTAGAATCAAATACATTCTTTATGATAATAGCATGAGTCTTTAACATGCAGCAACTACTGGAGGTTTTACATTCAGCACTGCCAAAGATGTCCCTTATTGCCTCTGATTTCAGCTATCTTCCAGAAGTTAGCATTCCTGGTGATAGGGCTCCTTTAGTTTCCACCAAGGTGATCTCTTCTCAAAGTGATCAACTATCAGATCCTTCGACACTTTTAATTTACTATCTCTATAGGACACTAGATCATCATTAGATATTCACGTTGATGATTGTTGTCATTGTTACCATTATTGTTATTGCTACTGCTATCAACAGAACTCAGCCTCTTTTTAGTAAAAGCCTGAACTTATAACTTATTATTGTCATTGTCATTGGTATCACTATCAGCAAAATTCATCCTAATGCCCTTCTCATTTCTCCCAAAGAAAAGTTTTGTTTGAAATCCTCCTATTGTTAGCTCTGCAGAGATGAATCTACAATAAAATCATATGGTTGAGAAGTTCCGAGGCATAAAATCTTTCAGGATGTTGGTATTTTCTATTCAACAAAAAGATTGAAAAATGCATTATTTATAGACCTAAAGTGAATGACTAGATGGAGAAAAAGTATCTGAACTGTCATGACCACGGACTGTCCCATAAATTAAAATGAACAATTATATGATAGTTACAAGAACAATGTACTTTATGAATTATAATGCTATAGCTGAAGAAAATATCTAGTGTGTAGCATAAAAGGGAATTTGAGGTCAAAAGTATGACTTTAAATTCAAGAAAAATTTATAAACATATTGTAATATATGAGATGAATAAATTAAGATTAGAGATGCCATGATAGTTAAAGCAAAGAATAAGTTATTAAGAAACAAAGTAATATGTTTTACTATCCATCAGAAATAGCTTCAACTGAAAATAATGACAAAAAAATGTGGTTGACCTCAAAGTAGAGTTACCTGATGTCGTTGTAGGCACAAAAATAAATACCATGTTTAACAAGAATGTGGTCTGTACAATAGCAGTATGACTACTTCCCATATACCGAACTTAAAATACATTTATTTAGGTTTATAGCATCGATTATCATATCATATTGACAGTGACCTATTGACCTGACTGGGTTCCATTACTAGTTTTGTACATAATTTTAAACCTTGGTTATAGGCGGTCAAATTTATTTTTGTTTCTGAACATATTCTCTCTTTTGCATATGGCAATAACTAGCAGCTTTTTACAGCAAGGATGTTACCTTAGAAAGTCTATGGGGAGTATGAATCTTGTACATATTTATGTTTTCTTATGCGTACCTAATTTTCCTTCTCAGTTACATCAGTTATATAATTTTTTATAATAAACGTAAAGCATTTAATAAATTGGTGAAAAGATTTTATAGTTAGCCAAATTTACTTTTGCAGAAAGATGGGAGAACCACAGATCATGGAAATTATCTTGATGCAAAGGTATAGATGTTTCTCACTCTTGACCACTTTTTTTTTCCTGGACATGCACAAATTCTAGAATACGTAAATTCTAAAATTTCATCTGGTTGAAATTTTATAGATGTTTACTCTTGATGCAAAGGTATAGATGTTTACTCATCAGATCTGACAATACCTGCAGGTTGTTTCTGTAATTCAAACCTTCAAAAGGTATAGGATTCCAGCATTACTGTTGGGAACTTATCATAACCTACTTAATTTTATATTCGGAGACCCATTTTTCATATTTTCCAACTTCCAACATTACACAACTTACAGCGTGAACTGACCTACGTAGATTAGCATATTCTAGATAGTGAGGGATTAAATGATGAGCTATGCTCTGGCAATGCATAAACCTCTTTTTTCTCATGGAATAAATTAATTTCATGACTTTTAAAAACTCTGCTGCTTTTGACATCTGATGGTGGATATTGCTTAGAGTAGCAACTAATGGCACTCTTTCTTGCTGACTCTCCGTCAATCATCAAGGTTAACTTAGTGTTGTACGATAAGCCAAATGATCATCTTTTGTCTCATTGATCTAAATGAAATCTCCAACATATCGTTGATAATCTAAACAGTTGCATAACTTACTTATTGGAACTTTTTTTTAGATGTAGGCTCTTGACATGGTATATGGGTTCTGAGCATTGAAGATGAGTTAGTGTTGTCCATAGCTTTAGGCACTGTAAGACACCAATGCCCCTTATTTGTCCAAGGCACTAGGCACTCGATCGAGTAAAGCAATACACACAACAAAAATTACGAAAATCTTTTTAAGGGTAATACTCGTCATTAGAACAAGAACTTTAATCAAAATATGAGTTTTATGTCATTACATATGCAAGATGATTACCACCAAAACAACAAATTACATGAGTCTAGTCATCTATACAGCATTCTTTTAATAAAATGGTATTGAAGTTCTTACCTAAAACAAAATAAAAGATATTCAAACTTCTACGAATCCAAGTTGATAATTGAGATGCGCCATATTGTCATCAACATTGATGTTCTCATCTCCTCCAGTTGATTTATATTCGTCTTCTTCTATTTTTGTCATAATCATCTTCCCCCTCTTTGACATTTACTATTCCTATATTTGATACTTTTGAACTAATCTTTAGTTTTGCCTGTTGCCTAGTGCATGTCCTTGTTTCTCCAACCATATATGCCCTGCCACATCACCCAATGCCAAATTGTAATCATTAAACACCAAATCATCTTCTGCATTAGACACATTAGCACACATTTACGATCCAATCAGTCATTTGAATTATCAATATCATTCACTGAAATAAGTTCAATGCTATTTTGCAAATCATGGTGACCATTGAGTGCTTGATTGTATTTCATGTAGATCAAATTATGCACCTTTGATGTTCCAGCAGGTTTCTTTTTTTGTACATATTTTTTGCATGAACCTAAAATCTAATTAGTAAATATGGGACAAAAGAACAAAAATAAAGTCATGCGTGGGTGATGGGGGAAAGCTTATTGGAATGCAAGCTTAGACGAGAGCCAGGCAAGAGTTTGATCAGTCAACACCTCAAGATGAGACTTAAAGATGGTGTTTGATTTCCTTTCAAGTTTCTTGATCATGTGATTATATTTTATTTGTTTCTTGATGATCAAATGAAATTGAAAACATCCAAACTCTAATAACATTGTCAGGGTGAAGTTCTTGTGGTTTCTTCTATTGAACAATTCACTTCATTTATTTGAACCCTGTTTTTTGTGTCAATTCAGAAAGAGCAGAAGTCATGATATAAGCTAAAATGATTCATATCATTTTTTACTTTCTTTGCCTTCTGGAATTTTGTAATTGTAAAACATCAAATTTGGTTTCTATATGAAGTAAATGTGAAGGTTGTTTTTCTTGTAAGGTTGACAAACTTTTGGGTCCAAGTTATGTTCGGCTCAGCTGCCACTCTAGCATACTGTAAATGCAAGTCTTCTTAATCAAATCCTGCTTCAACATGGGTTCCTACATCATGGCTTGTCTGAATCTGAAACTGATTTTTCACAAACACTCAGAACCTGACCCTGCTTGACCAAATTATAAAGAAGATAATTTACATAGCTGATCAGTCTCTCTCTCTCTCTCCTCTCTCTCTCTCTCTCTCTCTCCTCTCTCCTCTCTTTTCCCTATTCAACCTGGACTCAACTATTTTCATCCATCTCTTCTCCAAATATGATGTAACTGGGACATGAACTAGTACGTTTTTTGATGTTAAACCAGATATGTGGACTAGGTTTGTCTGAATGCCCAAACCCAGGCCCAGCTTGTTCTTGGACATGGACAAATAAGTTTTGTTTCATGTCCTGGTTTTGGACAAAGAGACCTGTACCTGGACCTTTCATTTTATAGGTTGGATAGTTCAGTCAGATGAGTATTGCATCCCAATTTTTTACAGTGGAGTTGCAACACTGATCACTAAGCCATTCCATATAACCTTCTTTTGTGTTCAGAGAGTGAGCATAATGCAATTCATGTTTTTGTGTTCTTTCAGATATTTTTATAATTTTAAAGCAATAAATTCCATTTCCGCATGACCTAATGTGAAAGATATCTTGTCAGGGTGATGCTGATATATTCTTTCCAACAGACTTCTGGCTCTTAGAGAGAATCGATCATTACTGCTCTGGCTGGTCAAATGAACTGAAAACTTCCAATTCATTGAAGTCAGTGAAAAAGAGGAGAACAATCATAGTAAGTTGTGCCTATTCTGTTTTTGGTTGAGTGACTTCTGATACTGCTAGTGGTTTTCAATGTCTGTTGTTTGGCTAACTTTAGTTGCACTAGACATACGCTTGTTTTAAATATGGTGGATCATTTTCATGTCCATACAAATCACGATCGACTGCCAGATGATGGTATTATTTTAAGTGACAATATAATCCTTCTTCTAAGATACTTGTACCCAAATTAGTTTTAGGGATGACAATTTTTCATCCGTGTACAGAGATTTGAATGGTGGGAAAAGACTCGTGTGGTCTACCCATATTTAGGACATCATGGCTTGTCGTCTTTTTCTGTTGTTGATGGCAAATATTCCTCCATCTAACCTGGTGTGACCTGAAAATTCAGGTTTACTTATAGGCTCTTTTGTTTGAGATCCGGGTTTAGACAATTGTCTAGTTCTAGTCTTCTAGATACAGCATTGGTTTGAATTTGGGAATTTGGATAAACCAGGTTTGAAATGGTATGCAAAGTGCAAATGTCAAATTGATCAAACGAAGAAGGGTCCAAGTATGGTTCAGGTCACATGTTAAACTATGTTATCATTTCCATGCTTTCAAATACCAGTGTGTAAGGACCATACCAATGTACCGGTTTATTGGACATTTAGCATTTTAGTGTTTTCTTAATTTGTGTTTTAAGGGCATATTGTCCTGACCAACATGTCCTGGTACAATAAAGATTTGGTAAGAGTAGCATCAAGGTAATTAATAAAATATAGCAGATAATTTCTTAGTATCATGACTACCAAGAACATCATTAAGAAGAAATATTTTTATATGCTTTCTCTAGACATTCAATTGCTAGAAGAGGGAATAATTTCAACTTGTTATAACTGGACTCTTCCTTTAGCATGTTGGTCTCTGTGGAATAGGCATTGGGAGCTTCGATATGCATCAGACACTGATATTGCCTTAAGTTATTCTGACAAGTAATGCTAGTCATCATAATGATGCTAGAATTTATCTTGTTATTTAGAGCTTAGCAAGTTCATAAAAACCTATCCTGAAAGAAGTTCATTAACAATTTTGAATTCTCACCAACGGCAAGAAATGTTTATTATATTCAATTCTCACCATACATCTTGATATGACTTACAGTACTAGAAAATTACCTCTCATGCGTGTTACATATTTTCTCTTTTTCTTTCCAGTTAAAGCACCAGTATATGCATCTGAATCTGGTTTTGTCTCTGTCCATGCTAGTAGTTTTAACCTATAATGACAACATGCTCTTTAATTGTCATTGTAATGATTTGACTACTCATTGTTATTTATCGCTTAAAAAAAAAAACTTTGGAACAACTTCAGTATCGTGCATTAAGAAACACTAGTTACCATTTTCACTTCAGATCAATAAAATAACTGAACACTTAATCAATTATGCACATTTCGTGTAGCTTGACACAGCTGCTTTCATGGATGAGTTTGGTTTGCCATCAAAGACAAGGACGAGGGATGGATACAATCCACTTCTTGACGACTTCAAGAATACTAAATTTTACCTAAGTGTGCCAACACATAATATCACATGACCTCTACCGAGTATTTGATACCGTCAGAAACCACAAGCTCACATCTGATGGTAAAATGCCATCAGAGCCAACAGCAGAATTTTGCCTTTGCTCAGACAGAAGTTGAAAAGAATGGTCTCTAGTTGGCTGCAGTTTCCTGCACTTGTGATAAATCTAAATTTATGAGTTCCCTACAAGATTTTTTTCCCCCAGCAATCTGTAAAGTTTGCTACAGGAAACCAATCAGTAATGTTGAATTCTTTATATTCCATATCATTTTTAATACTTCTTTTTGTTTCATTTAGCAAGCTTCAATTGACTTTCTTACATCTAATTTCATTTAGCAATCTGCCATATCATGTGTTGCTCACAAAACCAACTGCCCATATAAATATTTATCGTTTGCAAACTCGGAGTATTAATGGTCTCACATCAAGTTTAAGTTATAAGTGGTTCATGTGCTTTGATTATTTTTCCTGTTATTCAATTAGTTAAATGGCAGATTTGTAGAGCGTCGCATGCGGTTTGCTTCATAAGAGAAAGTTCGTAGAGCAGACTGTCACTACCTGTAACAGCAAAGCCTTTTTACTAGCGGTTCTAAGTGGATCGTAAGTTCGGTTTCAGGCATCTACAGGGGAAAAGAAGCTCCAAGAAGAGCGGCATATTAATGGCGACGGGTGGTAGAGAACGACAACCTATGGAAGCGGGAGGATGTCTTTGGTCAACTGAATCGAAGCAGTCGAGTTGACGACGGCGGCAATCTTTGCAACAGAACAATTAGGTCAGATTCTATCTATTTAATATGACTTGTTGAAGTTGTGATTTGGATCTACGTAAAGAAATGCTAACAAGTCAATGAATTTGGATCAAATTTAGGTGTTCAACTTGAGTTCAATATGATATGTAAGTATAAATCACAGTGGTTAAAATGCATTTCGAGTTAATCACTTCTAATTATACGTCACAAATAATTCGATAAATGTATATTATAAAGATATAATATAACTGTGTTATGCTATCATAATGAGCTTTTAGCTTAGGAGAAACAGTTAGAATAATATAGCATGTAATTTTATCTTTTTATTTTTAATTACGATACAAACTCTGAATTATCAATCATACTCTTATTTCCTATAACCACTCAATCACCGTTACTTCATACAACTTTAGCTATTATGTCAACGTTGTTTCAACTATCTCCAAAAAAAGATAAAAAACGAGGAAGCAGTAAAGAAAAAGGATACGAAAAGAATTGAAAAAGTTTGTTAGAATTAAATGATAAATCGAGAATATTTACATCTAAATGAGATTACAAATAGTAAAGAAAATCACTAATAAAATTAAAGTTTAGTATTTACAATCTCATTTTAGTATTAACAATCTCTTGCTATTAGTGATTTTATTTTTTATTTTATTTAATATTGTTAATTTTATCTTTATATCTTTTTTGTCTTTCCCTATTTTTATTCTCGTCATCGGCGTCGCTCACCAATATTATCAATGCTGTTGGATGTCGTTCGAACTCGGTTGTCACCCTCCCGATGTCAGAGGAGGAAGAAGAAAGGGAGGAGATAAAAAAAAGGAAAAGAATGTGGAAAAAAAAAAGAAGAAAAGAAAGATGATACTTATGTTCATTAGGATAATTAAAGAATTTAAAATAAGCTTATAAAATTGCCTAAAAAATTCCTTAATTATTTGAAAAAAAACAACGCCAAAAAGACGATGAAAGAAACACGAATGGGAATTATCGTACTTAATTTTCAGTGTGCATAAAGAAAAAGGAAATGGTAATGGGAATAATCGTACTTACTTTTCCGTGTGCGGAAAGAAAAAGGAAATGGGAATGGGAATAATCGTACATTCTTTATCGTGTGCGTGAGGGAGAGGGAGGAAAAGAGAGAACCGATGCCGATGTCGCTATCCGCCTCGCTGCCCCGCGCGATCTCCACCGTCCGATGCCGAGTGGTGGCGGTGGTTGGGGGCAGAGGAGGGCCCATCGCCCGCCCGTTTGGTTCCGTAGCAGCACCCACCACCACCGTCACGCCGCCCCTTTTCCTCCCGCTCCTCTCACGACGGTCTCTCGCCAGAACCCTTTCCTCCTCCCGCACCGACGAGGCCGTCTCCATGCCGACCGATGGTGGCGCGGTCGCCGACGCTGACATGAACGCCGTCCAGAGGCGCCTCATGTTCGAGGACGAGTGAGATCTCGATCCCCTTCTTGTTCTGTCTTTGTTTTGGTTTCTTGACGTTTAGATTCATGAATCTTTCTGATAATGTTGTCGGCCATGCCTTTGTCTGTTGCAGAACTCCGCGATTCGTTTACCTAATTCTTTTCATCACTAAGATTCGAGTGTTCCCTCTTTTTTTTTCCCCTTTATTCCCTCTTTAAATTTTGATGAAAATCTCAACTCGGTGAGATTTCCTTCTCTTGTAAGGGTGCCTTCTTATCTTCCGGTATGCTTTCAAGTGGAAGTGGTTAGTATGTATTGCAACATCAAAGTTGTCTATTTGAGTGATAAATGATTCTGTGAAAATTTCTACAAGTATATTTGCACTTAGGCTGCTATTAAAATTTCTATTTTGAACATATCGACTTATATTTTACCACTTAGTCTACAGTAGGCTTATGCCTTAAACTGTTATTCTATATTTGGTTACAAACTTTGAAGTAAGAAATGTGAACTATGTTTTTAATGGTTGAGCTTTATGATCTCTTGAGATACTCTTCCCAGTAATTTTCTTGTTGATTTTACCCTTCTAGAAGCGTTAAATTAGTACTGATGGCTTGCAGGTGTATCTTGGTAGATGAGCATGACAATGTTATCGGGCATGATTCCAAGTACAATTGTAAGTACTGCAAATTTTAGGTTGAATTTATTTTTTGTTTGTCATTTGATTTTCTGTCACTATTAGAATTTTTTTTGTTAGTTTGGAATTGTAAAATGTCTCTACCCAACCGACAAAGATCGTCAAAGAAGCAAAGAAGGAATTAACTAATAGTGGAAGATTTAGGAAGAATGAGCTTGTGTGATGATCTATCTAATGAAATTAATGTAAATCAAGATATGTAAATAGAGAAGTCTATAGTCCAAATGAATTTGGAATAAACCACCTCCAGAAAGAAGAAAGATGGGTGATTGTCGAACTCGGCTCAAGATTTCCTTAAATGTACTTTCCTATTTCCTTTGTTTGCTTCTCTTCTTATCCTTCGAGAAGCAAATTAATCTAGGGAATCAATGTAACCAAAGGCATAGTTAAATGAACGAAGATGTCTCTTCTCCAACATTATGTGTGAGTGATTTTTAGTCATTCTCCCTTGGATTGAATTCAGAGGATCTGGAATAGGTCTAATAATCATCCATTTTCAAAGTTCCCTCTTCGCTATACCTTCTTTCTCATTCCAGCATTATACAAGATGTCATCTGTACATTTGCCAACCCTTAACCTTGATTTCCTCCTAGATTTGGCAAGCTGCAAGCACTATAACTAACGATCCACACGATATTCTTGCTGTCCAAATCCTTTAAACAACACATCAATGCCCTAAACTGCTGGATATTTTGTGACTGATGGCAACAGCTTTTACATTGGAGGCAAGTGGAGCGACCTCAACAGCCAACTAGAACTAGTCTTGAAGTGTCTAGATCAACATTCGTTTTTCTTTTTCTAAAGTTCTGGTTTTGATCTAAACTTTGCACTACCTGTATTTTCATTGTTGAAATTGTTTTATCCCAAATTTAAACCATTATCCTTTTTCAATTACCTTTGACATTTTTAAGGACATGTTAGCTTGTGTACTTAAACCCATAAATGAATCTAGTGTTGTCCAACATTTAAATCTCGATCCTGTTTCAATAATCTACAGGACCAACATGATACTGGTATATCATGTGGTATACTGACCCAATGCCTGATGTCATCAAATAAAATAAATTAATGTTGATATCGAGCTGTATGTTTCTATACCAACACTTAGTCAGACCGATAAAAACCAATCCGTACTGATTGGTAGGTCAATATTTGAAACCTCAATTGTGATATAAAATAAATTTACAAGGTTCTTTTTTGCTTTTGTAGTTCTATTTCCTTGTAGTGACACCTCTAGAATAGCGAAGAGAGGATAGTTGCCTCGGTGGTTCTCTCTCTGTATATTTGTGTGGAAAGAGAGAATGCTGTGTGGAGGGGAGGGTGGAGGTCGGGGTGTATTGGTGGGTTGTGCCTATATTTTTACAGATCTATATCTCAGCAAGTCAGTTCCCCTTTCAACTTAATTGTTATTGCATCTCTTGGTCATTGTATTAGCTAAAAGTGAAGTCTTTCACTAGACTGTAGGAGCCTTTCTTTTCTGTTAATAATTAATGTGATTACATGAAAGCAATATAAAATAATGGCCAAAGCAAATGGGACAAGTTTATAATCATATTTACTTATATCCTATAGTGTTAGGGAGACTTTACATTCTGTACTTTGCTTTTTTTTGGCTTGGCTGAACGTCCTAATGGATTAAAGTTAAGGATTTAAGTGATATATTTAGCTACTTTCATTATTGATCGTGGTGTCTTAGATATTGCTTCTTAAAGAATATCATTCGTTTTTCACTCTTTGACAGATATAAGATGGCTGCGATTTTTATGCAGGTCATTTGATGGAAAAAATAGAATCTGAGAATCTGCTTCATAGGGCATTTAGTGTTTTCCTGGTTAACTCAAAGTTTGAGTTGCTACTTCAGGTATGTGTGCTGCTCTTTAAATGCATTATTTGAATATGCATAAAATAATAATTATTTATATTACAGCCAATGAGCAATCTGAAGTGCCAGACCAAGCTTTGTTAGACTGCTAACTTTATATGATTCTTATAGATCCTTTGTCCTATTATCAAATGTATGTCGATGTTTCTCTTCTGAGTCCAAGTAGCTTTTGGAATTTATCAAGTATCCCAAGCCCTTGCAATTTCCTCATACACATACATACATGTTTGATTATTGTCTACTTCAACAAAAAGAATATTTAGAGGGACAGGTTGGAAAGCAGTAGTTCATCATAATATTGGAAAGCAGTGTGTGTGTGTGTGAATATTTAGAGGGGCAGGTTGGAAAACAGTAGTTCATCATAATATTGTCTCCGTGGCTTGTTGACAACTGGTTGATTGTATCGTTTTAGGGTGTTTGCTTGGGAATTATTTATGCTTGACCATGTCTTTACTTTTTTACAGCAAAGGTCTGCAACAAAGGTTACTTTTCCTTTGGTCTGGACAAATACCTGTTGCAGTCATCCTCTTTATCGTGATTCTGAGCTGATAGAAGAGAACTTCCTTGGTCGATCTGAAACTCAATATAGGAAATGTGGTGTTTTCTAACTTTTGGAACTCATAAAGCGCATTAAGTCTTATTTCTATGTGTTAATTATCCAGGAGTAAGGAATGCTGCACAGAGGAAGCTATTGGATGAACTAGGCATACCTCCTGAAGATTTACCTGTGGATGAGTTTATTCCACTTGGACGTATACTTTACAAGGCCGCGTCTGATGGGAAATGGGGTGAACATGAGCGTACGTCCTTCGTGCTTACTGCTTCTGTATAGATAGTGGTCATAACTTTTTCTTACTGTCTATAGTCTCCACTGCAGTTGATTATCTCCTCTTCATTGTCCGAGATGTAAATTTGCATCCGAACCCTGACGAAGTTGCTGATGTGAAATATGTTAATCGGGATCAGTTGAAAGAACTGCTGAGAAAAGCAGATGCCGGAGAAGATGGCATAAAGCTGTCCCCCTGGTTCAGATTGGTGGTCGATAACTTTCTGCCGAAATGGTGGGACCATGTCGAAAGGGGTACTCTTCAGGAGACTGCCGATATGGAAACCATTCATAAGTTGACCTAAAGGAAAGCCCAGGTGGCCTCACGAGACCCTGGTATCAAGAACTCTAATCCTGCTTTGCTTTGTTTTTATCTTTTTTTATCTTTCCTTCCGTCTATTGTGAGCAAATTGAAGTTTTAAGAGTCCAGATATCATTTGTGGCTTGGATCATATTTAATGCTTCTGTTCTGTGAACAACCATAGAAGTAATGTGAAGTTTATAAACTAGCATATGGAAGCTGATTCAGCCCCATTATTAGAATGACCGAAGAAAGTGAGGATAGTGTCTAAGGTGCTGTCAGGTTCATCAGTTATTAGTATGATCATGATAGTTATCTAGATAGTTATCATGATATAATAGTTATCTAGGTAGACCTAGATTACTACTACGAATCAATTCTTAGCACGTCAGGTACCTCTTAGATAAATCAAGTCACTAAATATATATTAGTTACCTTTAATATATATTTAAATCTCTATATTAATAAAATATCTTATTTTTAATCTTATGAAATTATTTTTTTTAATTTTGAATCTTAATATTTTATTTTTATAAATATAAAAATCTTAATATAATTTTTAAAAATATAGAGATCTGAAACATTAAAGATAATTAATTGTGGACTGGGATGAGTAAATTAAATAATTGCGCGACCAATTGCAGTCAAATGAGGTTTGGACGTTGGTAGGGTCAATTTTAAAAGGCAACAAGATCCGGAATTCAACCAAAACAAAAGGCACTTGAAACAGGAAAGGACGTCATATTATACGTTTACCAACAGATGATGCACGTCGAGGCAGAGAGAGATGCTCGCTGAGAGGTACTCTGCATCAACATCTCGTGTCAGCAGATTCTGGTGAAGCCCTGCAAGCTGACGATTCACCCCTTGCATCACCCTGTAATGCATTTTTGCCAGCAAACGACGACGACCGGACTCATAAGATGAGCAGCATTTTCACAAACCTCGATCGAGTACGATGAAGACCGGTGGTAGCTGCACTAATAGCAAAGGAAGTATGATCTCGAAGAGTGCAACTGAGAGATGCACAACATGTATTTTGCTTTCCAAAATCAACAGATCATGATTGGAAATATCAGCACATAACAAGATGGAATAGATTTTTAACATCTCATAGATGTTTGCACACAGATTATGGTTTACTCGTACATGGTGAAACATGCAAATAACAGTTACTAGTCGATATCAAGCAGCATTTGATGCATCGATTATGATTTACTTGTATGGAGAAATATGTAAATAAAAATTACTAGTCAGTTTCAAGCAACATTCGATGCAGCTTCCACCGTTTCATTCTTCCTCTTCGGCTTCCTCAAGCCAGTTAACAAACGGCTCCAGGGCTTTTACGAAAGTTTGCCTGCAAACATTACATGCTTAGTAAATGGTCTGGCCAAAGAATGTTTACGGTTAAAGTAAATATTGTTCATAAAGTAAAGACAGCATTTCTTTCAAGATCGTAATAGCTAAACATATAATCTTAGTGAAATGGGACTAATTGGGAAAACATTCTGGGTGACATTCTCATTGCAATCAAGGCAATAACAGGAACTGCAGTCGAGAATTGGCTGAGATGTATCAGCCCAAGCTGAATTCAAATTTGGTTAAGCACGAGTGTCGAGCAATCCGACACTAACCTGACACTCTCTATAGTTATATATATGTTACATCAGAAAACAAATAACTTTGATCAGTATGTCACCGATATGGCAACCAAACTTAACATAAGTCAAATATAACATTGATCAGTATATGCCACAGCTGAAAGAAAACTCTTTTAACTGTATTCCATAGAAGCTACCCACCCCATTCTAAAAAAAAAAATTACAATACTTCTCATTTATAAGTAACTTCCAATACCAAGGCATTTGCAGTTTGTTTCCAAGTACAACAGAAAGCTAGTCACTTGTTTTTTTTTTATGAGTGAATGAACGTGAGTCCATGAAAAGGAGAAAGTATAAGACTAAAAGGAAATCAACTCAAATATATTTTGTAAACATTACAACCTAGACAATAGGTGGCAGTCAAGTCATTTTTGTTGTGATTTCCCGAGCATTCAGGCGAAGCACCAAAGAATTTACTGCAACTGCAATGGTGGGTACTGAATTATTATCGGCAAAGTAGGGCAGTCTAAGGCAAGGATGGGCATAAAAATGTTAACAAGCATCCATTTCTTTTTGTAGTTGGATCCTAGACACTGACAGAGGAGTCTCACAAGAATCCCTAATTTATGAAACAGGAAAGAAGATATTCCTCACACGACAAAGATCTTCTAGCATTATGTGCAACAGGAAACTGATATCAGTCAAAATATTGTGGCAGTAGTCACAAGCTCCATAGCAATTAACGGTAAATAAAAAATTTCTAGAATCAATCATCACTTTTTTCAGTGACAATAGGTCCAGTCATTAGAACAGCTACCCAGAAAGTATTCAAGCATTCACTATATTTCACAAAGTCAAAAATGACTAACAACGAATAGTATCCAAGACATAAATACTGACAACACATTGAGAACAACTGTATCCATATTATTGACTTCAACAAGCATAATTTGGACCAAATAACTAAAGAAGGAAAAAAGAAGAATCATGCACCTGCCCTTCGGATTTGCACCTTTCCGAAACCAAAGAAGAATTGTATCCTCAGCAAGTACATCTAGTTCATAAAGGGACCTTATAATTTCTGGAAATAGTTTCAACAGTTTGGCATCCTCATAGCACTGGATTTGGACCTTGTACATCAGTTCTAGTTCCAGTTTCCCACTAGTACAGAAAGCATTCAGAAGCCCAGCCCATGTTTTCACCTGCAGATATAGTAACGTAGATGACTCAAAAAAATAAAGAAAAAACATGAACAAAAAGAGTACCTTCTCCATATTTACTCTTGAACATTTTAGAAAAAAGGTAAAGTCAATTCCACATAGAGTTTGTTGTTATCAAGGAATTTCAAAACCTATCTGTACACTCATAACCTAAAAGCAGAAGCATACAACATTGGTAGATGACCATACAAACTCCATAAACAAAATTTACATATAAATCTTAATCAAAATGAAATAGTGTCTACCACGAAAGTGAAATTATGGGAGAAACGAATAAAGTCAATGCAAAGTGCAAGATAAAGCAACCAAGATTCTACATTTGCACAATATGCAACAAGTTGCTTATGTAGGCTTGAAAATAGGTAGGAGAACAAATATGCACATTCATCAAATACTAAATGCATGTGATAAATGACCAGGGTTCTCAATTTCGATATGCACTACCCAGTAAGGGTGGTATGTATCGATCCGAGAGGATACCGATACACGAACTACCCTCTATCGGATGGTACCAATGTTTTAATCGATACTGAGATGATACCGACCAGTACTGCCCCAAATTTCGATCGTTACCGAGGTGTACCAATCGGTACGCCTTGACACGATAGATGGAGATATTTTTAAGATTTTAGGGTGTACGTACGTATCATACCAATCAGAGCTTGGTACGCCGGTACGGACCGATATTCAAAACCCTATAAATGAGAACCCATCAAGGTGACATACTAGAGTTGCTAAAAAAGAAAAAAGAATTTGATAACCAGTTCTTTCGGTTATGACGATCATAATTGGTAAGTGTAACCCTAAAAGGATTCTTTTAATACCCTAAACCTCGGATCCACAAAAACTTGTAAAAATGCAAAATATATAAATCCTAGAACTGGTTCAATCAAGCAATGGAACCAGAGATTTCTGATGTTTATACGCTTTAGTACTATTTCTAAACTAGCAGTGATAGTGGCAGTAGCGAGCAGCGATAGTGGTAGTGGCAGCGGCGAGTAGTGACAGTGATAGCGATAACAGAGAGTAGCGACAACAGCAACGGAGAGAGGCAAAGCGGAGAGTAGCGATAGCGGAGAGTAACGATAGCGGTAGCGGCAGCAAAAAGAAAATGTCAACGGTGGGAGTCAGGTTAGGGTTGGGGAAGTCGCAAGGGGCCGCGGAGAGAGGCTGATATCGATGCTTTAGTTGGTTCGATTGAACCAACTAACGCAAATGCGATTGAACCAAACCTAACATGCCGATTCAGTCACTTGATTTGACTCGAGCGCTCGCCCGAAGTGCTCGGCATCTGGGCTCGGGCGAGCACCCAGGCAGCGCCTCTTTGAAGTACGCCGCTTGGATGGTAAACGAGGCGCTCGGGCCTCGCCTCGCCTGAGCGCCTAGGCGAACGCCCAAGGGCCTTTTGAAATCATTGACGATTATTTAGAAAACTTGGACCAATTTCATGATGAACTACAAGAAATTGCACGACCATTGATTGATTAAGAAATGATTGATGAAAGCCACGTGTAGCTACGGTAACCAAGCTACAGTGACTAAAGCTATAGTAATTAAATACATGTTCAGGTCACCAACGCAATAATACAAAAATCAAAGAAAAAGGTAGCTTTGCCGATTTCTTTGGTTCTTGGTATGAGTTGCATCAGGGAATGTGAACTGTTCAGCATATATCTCATACCAAAGGCCTTGAGCAATCAATCTGAGTCCGGTCTAGAACCTTGGCGAGCACCTAGCGCCTCGGGTGTTTTGGAACCTTAGCGCCTTTTAGCGCCTAATGTTTTTTAAATCACTGATAATCGTCAGTGTCTTCTTCATTTGCTGGACTTTCATTTGTTGGATTTTTATTGCTGAATCTGCTGGATTATTTTCTCAATTTTCTGCCTCATTTGCTTCACTTCTCACTCCCAAGCAGTATCATTCAAAAGTCTTTCTCCATCATGATGCATGCTTAGTTTGACCTTGAACATAATTCGTTGACCAACTTCTTTGGTTCTTGGTATGAGTTGCATTAGGGAAGTGAACTGTTCAGCGTATATCTCATACCAAAGGCCTTGAGCAATCAATCTGAGTCCAGTCTGGAATCTATCATCCATTATGTACTTTGCCTTATATTTTCTGATAGACTCTTTGGTAGGCCTTTTGGTTGATTGAATCAGATTGAAAGCAACCAGAAAGTAGTCTGATGAATGGATAAGGATTTGGGAATATCCAGGGATCATCCATCCATTTTTTGTCCATTCTGCTAAGCAAGACTGTATTTTAATATTCATAATATTATGTCTTTTCAGTATTGAAAGAATGGCCATCTTGAGTTTTAAGGGGATATTCTCCTTTCCAATGTCTTCAGAATGAGAGCAACAAAAAGCAATTTCCCCTGCTAATCCTCTTTCAAGAAAGCATGATAAACTTCTTCCTTGGATTTTAAAACAATATTCCCCTACAATAACCAAGCTACAACTTCAATAGAAAGCCAAATGTAGCTATACTAAACAAGCTACAGTGATCGAAGCCACAATAACCAAATACATGTTCAGCTCGCTGATGCAACAAGACAAAAACCAAGGAAAAGAGCAACCTTGCTGATTTAATGAAGACTGCAATCCAAGCTTGTCAACAATTCTTGAGTCCTCCTAAATATAAATACCACCCTCTAGAGTCATAAAGAGACATCAGAAGCAAACCACCACTCTTGTGTTCTCTCTTGCTCTTTGATGCTCTTAAGTGCCCAAGTTTTTGTTTGAGTCCTTGTTCGAGTAGTTATGCCATGTCTCTATAAGTTTTCTTTCGAACCTGAGTCTTTGTAAATATTATTTCTATCTGAAAATTTTAGCTAAGATTTCTTTTTGTGACCTGTTCTAATACCAGTGTAAGATCATTGGCCCTTGTCTTGTCTACATAAACATAGGGTGGATCAAGCAGTAGTAAAAGGTTTAGAACAAATAAAAAAATGTTATCTAATTTTAATTTAGTTCAATTCTTCAGGAACATAGTAAGATCTTTCATAGGCAAAAAGGTTTAGAAAGAGAAAAAGCTCATCAAAAACACAAACAAAAGAGGCTACAAACATAACAGTTTAGAAATAGTACAAAAGTATAGAAACATCAGAAGTCCATGGTTCCATTGCTTGATTGAACCAGTTCTAGATTCTCTTTTTCTATTTTTTTGTATGCCTTTGTGGATCCGAGGGTTTAGGGTATTAAAAGGGTCCTTCTAGAGTTTAGGGAATCTTTCCTTAGAACAAACTGTACTGCTGTAGGCCACACTGCATGTCTATTGGCAATAGATTAGAAGTTTAGAACTAATCAGATTTATGGTATATTTAAATATGCAATAAATATTAAGCATGTCCTTGAAGGTCACTTTGCAGAAGAGCATAAAATCAATATTGAACTGGAGAAACCAAAACCAATTTTAAATTTTAATCTCCAACCTGGCTCTGTGACTACTGCATAGGATAGTACACTAAATTCCCAACTCAAATTGAACTTATTGTGCATCAATTTTGTCATCTTTAAAGCATTTGAACTTCTTAGGCACCATGGACTACTTTTCCAACTTCTTGTCACAAATCAAGAGATACCTCTAGGCACATAAAATCATCATGCTTTTTCTGCTGCACTCATGACACTACATCATCAAAATATTGCCTAGAATCTTTCTTGACTTCAATTGCTTGGTCTTCGGTAAGCATTTACTATTATTACTGCATGACTCCCTCCAGGGAAGCAAGCTTCTTTAGACGAAAAAACAGAAACAACCAAATAACTCGGCAATTTAACGTGGTTGAACTATGGATCCTGTCAGTTCAAGAATGAGCATAAAGGATCACATGCCCAAATTACAAAACTTCTTGGCGTATAGACATGATGTACGGTGCATTCCATATCATTTCAACCAACGAAAACGCAATGATAGCACACCCATTCTAGTTAATGGGAACACCATATTAGTGGCATCAATGTGTTTGTCCATACCAGTGCCAGTCTTAGATGCCTTGGGCTGTGACTTAAAACTTTTGCAGGACAGCATGATACTATAACAGAAACACATCAACTAGTAATGGCTGGGTCCCTTTCCTCTTATATATCCAAAGAAAACCATTGCGTACACCTTGTGCATCCTGTAGTTGTCTACCCATGCCAATGACATTCACAAGATATTTGTGATTGAACCGAATAGTCATATTACTGGGTTTACAAGCTATGCTGGGACAAGTTTAATAGTTACTCAGTTTTCATACTTGCCTCCCAACTATGAGCTGTGCTTGTCTATACAGTCAAGTTAACATGCAATGAACATCATCTAAAAATCTAAAATTAAAGGTTTATCAACTGTAAAAGGACTCGTAGATGTCAAAGAACATCACAGTTCTTGTAACTTCTACATAAGAATAGAGTTAAATTTTAAAAAATATTACTTACCTGGCGAAGAGCCGCATTTGCATTCTGCTGCTGGTTTTTACCAGACCACTGAACAGCATCCATTAGCCCATCCCACAGAATGCGCACAACTTCAACATCAGGCAAATTAGCATCTTTAACACGCTGTTTTGCAGTCTCTATAACTTCAGATATATCAGTTTCTTCTGCAATCTGAGTTGTCAGAGCTGATTTCATTTCTTTCAGCTTCACCTCGAATATTTTCTTCTCATGATACTCAACAAGAGCTAATAATCCTTCTTTGCTGCAAAAAAAAAAAAATAAAAGAACAGTTGCTCGGTTATCTTGTAGAAGGAACAAATAGAAAACATTGAAATTAGCAAGGTTTTCAGCTTCAGGTGTGCCCCATTCTGGTGATATATCAACAAGATGGAATGGGCCCTAAGCACTGCATCAGCACAAGGTCCACACAGTAGTGTTTGGTGCTACCATGTTAGCAAAGGTCCACACGGCCAGCACATATGATACTTTCTCATAAGTGCAATTAATGTCTTATTTAAAAAAAAAAAACAATCTAATTACATTCTCATTTGAAATTCACTAACAACAACCTAAAATTTTACAAACATTAATTTATATAGACTACGGATATACTAAACACTTAATAACAATTCAGAAAATAAACTTACGTGAAATGCTCAGAAAAGCATTCAGCAGAGCGTCTTGCACTAGGAAAAAAATCAAGGAGATTGTCCTCCATTTTACCTCGCTTCAAAATTGATATAAGATCATCTAAACTGTTATCCACCAAATATTCCTTGAAGAAATCAGTAATAAATGAAAGAACTAGCCCCTTTGCCACAAGATTGTCCTTGAGCAATGGCTGGAAAACCGTCTCAGGCGGAAGACCTGATAGCTTCTGAGAAAATGTAAGGGCTGTAAAAATAGCAAGCTTCTTCCTTTCATTCTCCTCAAAGAGCTCCAAGGACTGCAGAAACTTTCGCATAACATTTTCAAGATTTTTAATTAAAAAGGGCCTTCGCCGCAAGATTTTCTGTATGTAGAGAACAGAAGGCAAGATAGCTTCACGTTTAGGATGGCAATCTAGAACTGAGTAAGGATGCCTCTCTCCTTCATCTGGTTTTATTGTACCAGGTTGTGTCCGGCCACCCGTGAAGACAACCTAGAATCAGCACTAGATACAATCAATTGGGTTGCTGAGTAAAAAAAGACAACTAAACATATGATGTGCACCAAAATAGCAAACCAATGTAAAACACCTGGCTTACAAAAGCAATATTTGTTTAGCGTGCAAGGCTAGTCATGAACTCAGAAACACACATTCGTATTAATCAAAAGAAATATAACATTTTCTCACACTGGACAGAATAACTAAAGATGGTTGTCACAACAAGCAAGTACAGCACCAAGTATCTTTTACAAAATATGCACCGGTTTACAAGTTTATGATATTGTTGACAATGTAGTATTTGCAATCCTTGTGTCATGAAACATAATGTCAGTTTATAATAATATGCAAAAAAAACTACCATACTGCAATAGATAACCAGACACCCAGGCAAACTCCCATAACCCTGTTTCTGCCAAAGGTAGCAATAAACAGTTGCTTTTCATAAGCGTGTAAGAGTGTCATATCTTTTGCTGCAATCATGTCATTTCAAACAGTTCCAAGCGAAAATTTAGATAGCCAAGTTGTCAACCACTGTTTTTCCCTACTTGTCCAATATGATAGCGTGACATAGACATTCTATAGAACATGGTTTGCCTTATCTGTCTGTACTGGTATACCGATCGATTGTCGATATGGTATGTATCGATGTACCAATACATTGTACGGTGGGGCATACCAACACATTGTACGATGGGACATACCGACAAATTGATGTGTATCGCCCATATCGGTTCCCTATCACATAGGTACATATGGGCGGTACACCATGGTATAGCAAACCTTGCTATAGAATATGAAGCGTGAGATAGGCATTCCATAGAAAAGGCCTTTGATCATATTTCTGAGACTTCACCTTGAAGAGAGGGCAAACCAAGACACTTCTTGTCAAACAAATTTTTATTCAACTTTAGATGTTCATGTTGAATATCGATCATGAATAACACCTGTTCTGCTACATAAATCCTGTCTTATTTTTAACACTAACCATATTTTGCAAATGATTTCAATCACATTTGAAATTGTGTACCTGTTATCAACTAATCCAAACTAGAATGAATCCCAACGCAGATTTATGGATAAACTATTAAAGACTTCCATGAGAGACGGAACCCGACAGGTTATAGCTAGGTTTGTATTGTCAGTTGGAGGGACATCATATTTGTGTTTTGTCTCAGTACTATCAGGTTGATGATTATTACCCAAAAACAGATCATACAGGGGTGGGATTAAGCTCCAAAGTAATTTGTTATGCAAGGAGATGGTATTTGTCAAATTAAAAGTATCAGATGCATTTCAAAAAGAACAGGACCTATGCCAAAAATTATGATCAGGTTCTTCATATCAGCATTAGTCTATTGATTTGCACATATGGGTACAAGTGTGCAACCATCTTGGAACAGTGATGGGGCAGCTCAGGATTGGGTTTTTGCAAACCCCAAGCCAGTTCCACTCACTCAGCTAGCTTTAGCTGACCCCAAACCAGCAAGCACCAGGAGAACACAATCAAGAAGACAGATAGGCAAAACACAGAATGTATTAGCACAGAAGAAAAAAGTCATTTATTGCTCACAATCACACGGAAAATTATCATAAAATTACCTCGAAAAAGGTGTCACCGTATCTTGAGAAGTTAAGATCGGAAGATTCAACATTCTTTGCAACAAGTTCCTGTCAGAAGAAAATTTTACAGGGATCATGTCAAGATAAAGAGAAGCTCCAGATTAAAAATGATTGATCCAAGTTGATATGCAATGTGCATTGGCAGTATTAGGCAGAATAATAGAGGCATGAACAAAATACGTTGTAAAAGATATCATGTTTTTATTAAATTCCTCTTTGGAGTCACAGGTGAATTCCTATTCAAAGTTAACAACAGTATGATCCTGAGTTCTTAAGTGGGTCATGGCTGCAAGAGGAGTTTTGACGAATAGATATTGTTTAGCTTCACTGCAGGCATTGCCTCCTTTCTACTAATATATCTCTCAAATTCCTCCGTTTATATTATCAAATTCTACAAACTGTTATTACTCGAAAAGCAGTTTGCCCTTGCTACATTAAAGTTCTCACTTTATTCCATCCTTCTTAGCACTTTGGACTTACAACATTTTATTCATAAATTGTGGCAATTATTTTTCTGTTAATTTCTGTGCACACAGCAGCAATCAAACTGCTAGATTCAATCAGATCAGATCTCAAACTGGCAAGCTTTACAAACATGTATAGCACTAAGTAGTGCCTAAGCCTTCTTCATCAGGCATGAATAATCAACTCCAGCCATCTTTATTATTTATAACAATGATCGCTATATGCAGTCTCAACAACCACCACTTTTCTGCAGCCTCATCACAGATGCTATCTGGCTACTGAATTCAGTTTGACTAGAAATCACATTCTTTGTCTACATTCTTTACCTTGGGCATCAAAGTAAGAATTTTTCAGTTCACATCGCATAATGTTAAACAGAAACACGGTAGCTTGCTATCTTCACCTAACTTTTCAATATAAACATACCAGATCACCAGCATTCTCCAGATATATCTGGACCACTGCATCTGCAAAAGCTGCAGGGTCCAAAGGAGCAGTGATATTCCGTTTGCGGGTCTTTATCCGCGTGCCACTGCATTGCCAAAAGAATCATTAACCTAACTTGCATTGCATTATTCAATAATAATATTTGCAGTAAATACAAAGCCTTCTAGATATATGATCATCATTACAAATATGGAATAAAAAAAAAACTGAATCAATCCCATAGAAACACACATAAAAAACTACACTAAAATGTATCCTAAATAATAAGAGTCACAAATGTGTGAAGATATTACTATTGCCTTTTTAAGTACAAAAAGTGTAACATTCAAATTAGCAATTTGATATGTGTTCCACCATATGGATTTTTATCCAACATTGCTGTCCAAGTAGCTGTCATCTTACAACTAGTTGCTGCTGTATTATCATCCAAAAATTTTGCCTAACTTGATATGCACACGCAAGCCGCTTGTAGGGAACTTGGGCATCACCCCGGTGCCTAAAGCCAAAATTGTGACAACTTCTCAATTGCAAATTTCGAACAAATTAGTAGGTCAGTTAACAGTAAGAAGCAAGTTTTTAAAGTTTCAATTAGCACAATCTTTTAAGAAAACTTTTAGGAAGGATGACTCAAATTTTAGACAAAATTTCTTTCTTGCAAGGTAAATACATTTTAAACCCTATATATATATATATATATATATATATATATATATATATATATATATATATATATATATATAAAACTTAAGTCTATCTGAGTCTTTCAAAAATAAAGTGCAGCATCTGATCATTCCCAAGTTCAGCACACGTACAATTAATTACTCAAAAAACAACTATTCAATTGTGGTACAGCATGTTTTTTAAATACATACATATATATATGTATGTCTATGTGTGTGTGTACTTTCTACCAATTCGAATTTTTCCAATATCAGTTTTGTATGCCTTCAAGGCCTAATACCGCATCTGATCATTCCCAAGAGCAGATAACTCCATAATCACATAACACAAACAATTAACTAATGAGCAAGCTATGATGCACCCTTTAAAATGAAATCATACTCTGATTCTAAATAATCAGATCACGCAACATATTCACAAAATTAAAAACAAATTATCATAAACGAAGGGAAGCAGGTCAACATACCCTAGAGTGGGTTTCTCCTTCGAGCTGCATAATTATCCAAAAGAAAAGAACAAATTATACATTGGCAAACTTAAAACACAATATCAAGAAGAGAAAATTAACTAATGGCTCATCTTACACAAATGAACTTATTTTTACTATTATATCTCCCACAAAAAAAAGCAAATTTAATAACCAGAATCTGATCAGATGAATCAGCTCAAAAAAACAAAGATAACGGAGAACATGTTACATCACAAAATCAACCGACATGCGATGGAATGAAAAGGCAATCACTAAAAGAAAGCATTTGGTTTACGAATTTGATAGCAAAACGAAGGTCAAATCTTTCAACCAAATTCACTTCTCAAACAAAACTATGACATAGCTGCCGAATCAAGAACTAAAACGGGATATCTAACATGTCATCATCAAAAGCTTGGATTTCTTGCAGAAATCGCCAAAAGGAACGTGAAGCGACTCCTCAGAAAAAACAAATCCAGAAGAGTAAAGAGAAACCAAGCAGAGATCGAACTGATTACCTCATAAACCAAGACCGAGATGGCTCGAGACAACTTCGAACAAGGAAGCGAGAGAGAATACGCCCTTTTTCTCGCCTAGAGCACGAAGGGAACCCAGTAATATTCGTAGAACCCTTTATTGGAGTCGGTATAGTAAGCTCGAGCGCATTTCTAATAGCGTATTCTAGTCATTCTATATTGCTTCAAGATTGGTAAGCAAGCTTTAATCTAATGGTAGGTACCTATTTGATGTTCCTTAACGTAAGCTGCGAGTGCATCATACCACATTACATGCCACTTTGCCCGCGCCTGGCCTCCCCGTCTCCCGCCTCGGCGTACTTCCCGTCATCAACCCTTACGGCAAATGTGGATCCCTCACCATCTCCCGCCACGTGCCTTGGCATCTTCGTCGTGGACCTCATCTCCTTCAACGCCCTCCTCATCGCTGGCGCATGCCTTGGCACTTGCACTCCCGTCCGCCCGGCGGCTCTTCAACACCAGGCCCTGCCGGAACATCATCTCGTACAACGCCTTGGTCGTCCTCTTTGCCGCCACCGGGGATTTCCCTCCGCTAGGCCGATCAGATGCCGGACTAGATCGGACGCTTGAGGTGGTCGAGTGCTGCAAGGCCAGTGTCGTCTTTGCCGCTGGGAACTGTTCGACAAAATGCCCGACAAGAGCCTGGTCCCGTGGACTGTTATGATCACTGGGTTCTCCCGGTGCGGGAAGCTTAACGAAGCACTTGCACGGTTCACGTCGTCTCTGCCTTAGCTCACTTAGGGAGCGTGGATCTGGATCTAGAGGAATGAGCACGGCCTCACCAATGCATTGTCATACACCATTAATAGGTTCCCGTCCTGAACGTGGCACAACATCTTCTTTGACAGATGCGAAAGGAGGTGAGCGACTTAGATCCTTGGACGTTTGTCAGCTTGCCGAGTGCCTGTAACCATGCAGGGTTCGCCACGAGGTTCGTGAATATGGTTTTGGAGAGGAGGACAAGTACTGTTCTTGCATTGCAGACATACTTGGACAGGCATGGAAGCTTAAAGAAACACACGAGATAATTCAGAGCATGTCAGTGGAGCCTTATCAAGGACCTGCTTTTGGCATTGCTTGGAGCTTGGAGGACTAGTGCCAACATTGAGATGGCAGAGAGGAGCTTTTAGGCTGGAAGAGAAGTATATGGGAAACTGCACACTCAATATAGTATATGTGTGGAAAGAGAACAATGGTAAGACACTGTGAGAATTAGAGTAATAATAATAATAATGTATTGAAATTTCAAAAACTTATAGGCTTTAGCTGGATTGACATGTAGTGGAGAGCCTGTAGATTTCAGAATTAAGTGCTGACATGCATCGACAGTAGGATGGATCTGTTTATTGCCTTCTTTTCTGATTAGTCCTAGAACGTGGTAATGATTGGTCTATAAGGCGCAGAGCATTGATACTTTGGACTGCCAATGCTTAGCTGTGGTTTCACAAATGTGATCTTATTGTGGTTCTTTTAATACAATAAACAGCAACTAGTTGTGTGGATTTTCAGGTGAGGAACCATTTGTGACATGGGATTATATCAGATCTAACCAGTCACTTGAAATGTTATGTGGCAAAATGAGTTGAAGATGATATTATAGTCTCAGTGGAATCATTTTATTAATTTGAAAACAAAGGCCTTCTTTTTTGTATATATTTTTGTATCCGAAAAAAATATTGTTAATTATCTCAAATTATGATGATTGCATACTAAAGCAAATAAAGGAGGGCCATAAGAATTATCTAAATATTGCTTGGAATTGGCATACAAGAACTTCTAAGGTTGATCATGGTACTATGAGGAGGGCCATAAGAATTATCTAAATATTGCTTGGAATTGGCATACAAGAACGTCTAAAGTTGATCATGGTACTATGTAAAGTAATAGAGTGCCTAAAACCGAAGCTCTGTTTTGCAACATGATTGTGAAGTTGACTTTTTTCATCAGAACCGAATGAGGTGTTGGTTGCAGAGACTAGAGAAGTACCACTTGATCTTTAAATTATTTATCCTGCTTCTTGATCCAATTCCAACAAGCTGGCAGCCATTTGTTTATTTCTTTGAGGATGTGTGACCTGGGGATCTTGAGTTAAGCCAAGTAATTTCATATTGAGTGGTACATGAGCAGTTGTCAGAGCATCTCTCAATGACCGCAATTACACAGAGCCATCAAAATTGATATCAGACAATCTAAGTGGGCAACTAATGAAGAGCTGTTTTTGTGGGAGACACTAAGGCTGGTGCAAAAGTATCAGATATTAGGGGATGTTGCTGCACAATGGACTTCAGTTGCTATACAGTGGTATCTGGGATTGTTAGTTTTGCTTTAGTGCTACCTTTTCCATGACAACATTTTCTGCCTCCTATGAACATGACATGAGCAAAGTCAATCTGTAAGTGTTCTCCTTGAGCATAATTTAGAGTGTAGCCAACTGATACGTATACTTAATTGAGAATCTCATCAAATTGGTAGACCTTCCATCTCTGGTTAGGCAAAATCATAATCTTATGTAAATCAGTGTATATCATGATGTCTTCTATATTAAAATTCAAAATTCTAATCACTCCATCAAGGAAAAGAAATGCATAATACAGTAATATTCTCATGTGTGTGATGCTACACCTTTTTTTAGCTTAGATAATCAACTGTCATTTACTTTAAGGTCTGCCAATAAAGAAAGAGTGTCACAGAACTAGCAAAATAATTCCTATCACAGATCTTTAAAAAGGTGTCTCCTTGTTATTAAGCATTTCATGTTCTGAATTGCTTTATGTGATCTTTGAATTTCATCTCCCTCATGGCATCTCTAGTGATGGAGTAGACTGTAATATGTGGACTGAGAAATGCCTAAATCAGAGTGTTCATTTTAGTTATGAGGTGATACAACAACTGACTGAGACTGGGTTTCAATGTAAGCTTTGTGCTAATAAGAAATTTTGGTGAATCTGGTGCATCATAATCTTAGTCTAGACATAGACTGAGATGTGGATTATACTATTTATTTGTTATTTATTGGACTGTCATTTCCTATGCTCTCAAAAAAAATTCTAAATATTAAAATTGGTAAAACAAGTGACTTTTTGATGTTTTTCAAAGATTTATAATCTGGTTCAACTTGCTCTTGCAAATACAGATAGAAGCAGATATTAGAAGTGCCTGATATCCATTCCTCAACAGTGATGTTCCATTTAGGCATATATATGTCTTGTAACCAAAGTCTGTTTATTGTCAACCAAAACAAAAAATTCTAATGATTATACTATGGCAATGATTATCACTTGCTCTAGCATAGGAATATGGCCATGGTTGACAAAACAGAGGGTTTAGAGAAATCATGAGCGAAGGTCCCAATTTTTGAATAAGGACAAAGATATCAAATATTATCAGAGTTCCAGAGCTGACCGGTGGAGTTTAAGATACAGGATTGTTATGTATGGCAGGACACCGGTGGAGTTCAATAATAGGTTAATCTTCTTGTCTGCTTTAGTTAGCTTAAATTCTGGAAACATCTGGATCACAATCTTCCAAAGTTCTGATGGTAACTTGCTGGATGTAGACCTTTTTCAGCCATTAAATGGCCATCGCTGGCAACAACTTGCTTGTTGGTGGTTACCTGGAGTTTCCAAAGTCCTCTTGTGCATAAAATAACTGCCATGGCAATATCGAAACAAGGAAAATATCATGTCGGCTAATGAGATGGAAGTTTTTGTTGTCAAGGAAAATGCTGGATTCATATGGGTTAAAGTTACAGTCCCAAAGTATTGGAAACATTATTCTATAAGTTATTCAACTCAACAGCATCAGAAACATGAGGTTAAGCCCTTAACCTGCAGCTATAAGGTTACCTTCATCATCACAAAAGAAGAGGTATTTGATTAGATTTTTAACTCTGCTGTTCACTGAATTGTTCTATATATTCAGATTTTACCTTGGTGAAAATTTTCATGTAATTTGATTATAGCCCTTTACTGTGAATTTAAAATTAGATCATTGAATCAGATATCAGTTTCCACTATGAGAAAGGACCTTTATAATTTTCATTGACCACCAGATCTCATTACTAAAAATTTTTGAGTTTATATTTTCCATTTCTTAGGTGCAAAATTATCAAGATGAGACATTGCTCGTTTTTGAGCTAGTGGTTTCTGGATAAAGGGCCAGAGACGCCATAATTTGGTCCATGCAGAACCACAGTTCCACCTGTTATGCAACTTCACTCCAAAGCAGCGGAATCCAAGTTAGTGCCAGGTACTTCATCAGGATAATGCACAAAGCCAGTACTCCTGTACTAGCACATGCACTTTGTTGTCTGGAACTACCAAACCACGGATTCGATAAGATGTTATTGTCAACAAAACAACTTGAAACCCCTAGTTTCTGCTACCTGTGTTCCAGCTAATTCATCTGCCTCAATAAGTCAATTCACTTGGCACATATTATGGAACTACAGGTACCTTCATAGCTACTGTTTGACTTTATCTTACCTTATTAAGTTCTTTGTTTGAAAGATGTAGACATGTTAACTGTTGCATTGTTTCTTGATTCCACTTTTGTAGGCTAGTCTTCTTCTTTGCTTTCGTTAGCATGGGTTCTGTAACCAGTCGGTCCCCCGTATAGAAGAAACCATCACAATCTTCCAAAGTTCCAATTGGTACCTTGCAGGGTGTAGCCATTGCCAGCCATCAAATGGCCATGGCTGGCAACAACTTGCTTGTTGGTGGTTGGCCTGGAACATCCAGGAGTACACCTGTGCATATAACAACTGCCCTAGCAAGACTCTGAAGGGATCAAGTCAGTGATGAGATGAAAGTTCATTTTATCAAGTTGCTGGATTTAGCTGGGTAAAAGTTACAGTCTCAAAGTATCGGACATCAGAACCATGAGGATGACCAACTCTCTTGCACTGTGAGTTCTCCTCCACAAGCTTGTTAAACTCAGTTCAAGCATTTCTTATATGATAGTTTCCTCATTTAAAAGAAAAATAAGAGATTTCTTTATGGCCTATCTCTGTTCTCATCCTAAAAGATAAACCAGTTAGCTATCACCAAATGCCGATTCTCTGTGCATGAGGTTTTATTTTAACATTCCAGAAAATCGCAACAAAACAAGGAGCTCTTTTTTATTCCTGGAGGATGAATGGACTCACATCCAACAATTGAATCACAAGTTCTAATCTGAACATTTCAAAAAATTAATTCTCATCCCCAACCCCATCCCTCTAATCTCTCCACTTCTTTTTGGTATTCTTTTTCCTCAAACCCAAGTGAAATATTTTAGGGGGCACATATTATTAGGTTCATGTCCCCTAATTGGAGGAAATTTTTTATTCAACTAGATGTGTGCATTCAAGGACATATTTAAAGGGGGGTGAATTGGTAACTAATCTCATGAATTTTGTGCATGTCAGATTAAATCATTCCTACCGAATGGTAATAGAGACTTTATCGCTTTGTTGTTGTTGTTGTTGTTGTTTATAGACTCTCCAGTGATATAAATCATTAGTATATTGGTAATGTAATAATAAGGTGTGTACTTAGAATTCCCTACATAGAATTCTATTCTCAGCTAGTCATAAGGTGTGTAGCAACCATTGCTTTCAGCCATTGTGTTGACCAAGCTTGCAGCTCATGTTAGAGGCATTCTTAGGATGCACTTCAGATACTCTTGTCAGACCTGCAAAGATGCCCTCAGAAAAGCTACATGCCATGATCACTTTCAACTCCAACAACTACACATACACCTTTCACATGCCTACAAACAGATGCAGCTCATCCAATTGTTCCCTAGCAAAGTACTCCACCTCTTCATGGAAATGTGTATCAACTGGCTCTCTGCCCTGCTACATCTTTGACAATTTTGTCAGCAGACCACCACATCTCACTACTCCCCAAATCTGATACTAATGTTCCCTGCAATTCACTAGCAGTAACTTGTTTCAACATTGCCAATAATTTTCTAGGATTACCTCTCATAATCATTGCATTGTGTATCAATCTGATCAGGTCTTGGATCACTGGATTATTGATTTATTGAATGAATCAATTGATTTGCCTATAAGTTTAATAAAATTATTCATATATGTTTAGAAAGTTCACATTACCTTTAACAATGATTAATTAGTGAATCAAACTAAATTGAGTTTTGCAGACTATTTTCTGATGGCAAGGAAAATATTTTATTTATGATATGAAGGCTCGGAGGCAAAAGGATGAACCGACTGTTTATATTCCGTACAGACAAATGTTATACAAGACTCGAAGCATTACTTACAGAGCAAACAACACAAAGGTGGTAGCAGTAGTAGGAAGAAGAAGAAGAAAAAGAACAGAGCCCCCATCTCCCCTACTTCGTTACATTTTGTCTCCTACCACCATTTCATTGACTCAGGAAGACAGCAGATCTGATGCAATCTTCCATCTCAAGTAGCAGCCTTTCCGTCGACATCTTGATCGAGTTTGTACTGGAGTTTGCCCAGTTGACTCAAGTTAGTGATTTGCATAGGAATTGCCGTTAATGATGAAGGCACAGAAGAAAGCTTACCTGAGGGGAAAAAGAGAGGGGAGTGCAGTCGGGAGGGAACTCGAAGAGGGAGAGGGGGAGGCGCTTGTCGACAACGCCGACGTCGAAGTGGATGATGCCGGAGGCGTTGTCGTCGAGGCGGATGGCGAGGACGGGGAACCAGAGGAAGAGGTCCTGGGCTGAGACACCGGAGAGGGCGGCGATCTGGCCGGGAGAGATGGTGCCGGCGAGGGTGGCGTTGTAGCGGACCTCGCTCTCGAACTTGGCGGTGCAGGGCGCGTCGAGCCGGGCCCGGAATCGGCCTCCGCCGTCCACCTCGAACTCCCTCACCCCCTTGGGCAGCAGGCCGATGGGGAGGCCGTGGGAGCGCAGCACCTCGTAGGCGCTCGGTGCCGCCGCGGTGGAGAGGTGGAGGAGGGAGATGAGGAGGAAGGAGATGAGGTGGGGAAGGAGCATGTTGCCTGCCTTGGCTCCGCTCTTCTCTATAAAGTTGGCTGCTTGCTTTTTGTTTTCTTGGGTTTTGTTTGGGTGTCGACGAAGAAAAGGAGGCGAAAAAGATGATTGTGTTCGAGTTAGGAGAACGAAAGAAGAGGTGCTCGAGGAAGAGAGAGAGAGAGAGAGAGAGAGGAAAGAAAGAATTGGGGCAGCAATAATGCACGGGTCTGGTGGGGGCCAGAGGAGAGAGAATGAGGGCCCACTTATAGAGATTTTTTTCTTTTTTTATTTACTTCAAATGTAATATTAAACGATAGAAAAATCATTTTAATTACTTCTTTACGATCTGAATAAATTTATACTGACCAATGTTTCGTGAATCGAAGTATCCTCGTTTATATGCATTTGCTTTGAGATCCGTGCAACAGTGCTTGGAACACGACCACATTCTTTGGATGGTAAGAGCTTGAGAAGTCTCTCTTCTCCGTAGAGTGAATACTTGCTGTGTGGTGGATGGAATTCTCCTGTAGGCATTCCTCGAGATCAAGAAATGTGAAGATCTTTGATCATATTGTTGTGTTCTATATGATCAAGAGGACTAGTAGCATAATAACCGTGATTCGTAGGTAAATTGGATCATCTTTGATCAGCTAAAATATCCTTTCATTATTCTACTTGATTGATTTTTCTTTCTATCATCTTACTTATTGGAGTTTAAATCATTTTTCTTTTGATCATTGTTATTTTAATTCATTTGATACAGAAGAGACACTCCCTAGTTAATTATTGATAATAGAAAATTTGATCGATCAATCGTTTTTGTCCTTTATGAAACATGTGAGATCTAAAAAAAAATATGTGACGGACTTACGAGTAGTTTCCATACTCCTCAACCAATATGCGACTAAATTATCTTATCAGTTATATTTTTATTATAATATAATTTATTATAAAAAATATTTTTTATCTTTTTAATTAGACATGATTTTTTAAAACATTATATCGAATTTACTGTCCAACCATTTGATGCACTAATCGAACTTGTAAAATTAATTATATAAGACTTGAGGATGTGAGCTAACTTAGCTGATAGAGATATATAAGATCAATAGCAAAAAATATATCTCATTATAAATATATATATATATATATATAGACACTTAATTACATCTCCATCAAAGGTTTGATAATTTTTTGCAGATGTTGGCAGACAAGACATGCAGAGAAAGGATCTCAATTATGAACACAAATCCACAGCTCCTCATCATTATTATCTTTCATCATAACATCTACTCGCTTGTGGAAGTCAAGCAAAACTGACCCCATCCCCACTGGATGAAACAAGATCCACATTATGACATAACAATAGATGATAGTAACAGGGAAAGCTGCAGCTCTGCAAACTCTTATATATATATATATCTATATCTCAAGAATCGATCAATTCAATTAATCTCAAGAATTGATGAAGTTCCCAACTCCAACATTTATGTTGTGGTTACGAATAGAGTCATGACATGATAAATGCGTTAAAGTCAGATTGATGAATATTCCTCGATGACTCTTGAAATATTAATTAAAATATATAATATGATTATATATATATATATTTACTTATATTAAGAATAGGGTTTGAACATTGCGTTAAAGCAAAAAAAAAAAGGTAATAGAAATTAACATTACGACATTAATATTTTATATTTATTAAGTTGATGAATTAACTATCCCATTGGTTGGATCATGATGCCTACGTCTTATAATTTATTTGGAAAAAATAGATTCACTGGCTTTATATAAAAGATATGGGCTTGGAAGGTATTGGAAAGAAGAAGGAACACTGTTGGCATTATATGCTTGAACGCAAGGTTTCAAGAAGGTGTTGATGTGTTATGATAGTGCTCTTGTCCTTGTAATAATGTGCTTAATGATACCCCCCACGTTAGAACAAGGACTTGGTATGATGACGAGAGAGCATTTGTAGCTATACACAGTCATATGGTTGTACTCAGCCATGATGTTTGAGATTTTATTTTCATATGCATTTGTTTGTGAGAGAGAGAGAGAGAGAGTAACTGTATCCATTATTTTTATTATCGAACATAATTAAATATCCAATAAAAAAACTTATTCCGAACTCTAAAGGGATATATAATAATAATAATAATAATAATAATAATAATAATAAATAATTTAATCAAACGTGTAGTAATCTCAAAAACCCAATGCATTGGCAATTAGGAATAGCAAAACAGCATTGGTGAATTCAGGTTGTTTATAGTCTAACTTATGACTTGTTATGATACCATACATAATAAAAATTTTAATTGGGTTAAGAAAATATTTAAATTAACAATAAGATTTACCATGGAGAAATTACTTAATTTTGTTAGTGTATGTCTACAAACTTAGATGCGAAAATGCATATATCAAATGTCATCGATTAGAAAAAGGAAGGGGGATAAGATGAGAAGTGGGACCCACTCCGACCTCCAGAGGGGGCCACTAAAGCTCCAAGGTAGAATTTTGGGGACCAATATATGTGGAACAATTTTTTTTCACTAGAGCAGTCTTTTGGTTTTCTTTTCACTGGTGGCCCACGTCATAGGCCACTAGAAATGAAGGTCGGAATATGGGTGCGATTCTTGTCAAAGCAGTAGCTAATTGTGGGGTCCGGGTCGAGGACCATTAAAGTTCAAGGTAAGAGTTGGCGTGGCCAAATCGGTGGAAGTGGTATGGGATGGGTGGTCATGTGAACCGTGGCGGACACAAACCAGGAATGTATTGTACACGTAGGAAATCGTCATCCGAACTACGTCGGCAATAACTGGCAACAAATAGGCGGAGAACGAAGACGGTCGTTCTCCGTTAACGGATTCCAGCGTTCCTCTACATCTACATGGCATCGCGCCGTCCTAACCCCCCTCTCCGCGGACCGCAACTCGCCCTCTCCAAACCCCGTGCCTTTAAATAACTCCCTTCGCCGCCTCATCTTCTCCCCCCTTCGATCCCGTGGCGAGCTCGATTCCCCCCTCCTCCCTCCCTTCTGGAACGCTTGGGGGATGTGAGCGTCGCCGAGGGCTTGAGTTCCCCGAGAACAACCCTAGTCAATTCGCTCGGATTCGCCCTTCGATTCTCCCCGCCGATGGCCGACGGAGAGGGGTTCCGTCAATGCAGGTGATCCCTAGTCGAATCTCCTCCTTGGCGCGGGGAATTCGCGGATCTCCGTGTTCTTACTGCTGCTAACCTCGTCGGGAGGCCGGTTCTAGGGTTCACGACGGTCTTGGCCGCCCACGAAGATGTCTCGGCAGGTGGCCACGACTCATTTACACAAATCGAAGACGCTCGACAACAAATACGTGAGTTTTGTCATCCATTACAGCGAATTTTCGTGCCTCCATTTTTCCTTATCCTTGGGCGCGTCGGGATTCTTGTTATTGTTGGATTTCAGATGCTGGGGGATGAAATCGGGAAGGGGGCGTATGGACGGGTGTACAAGGGTCTGGACTTGGAGAATGGAGACTTTGTGGCGATTAAGCAGGTCTCGTTGGAGAATATCCCACAGGAGGATCTCAATATAATTATGGTGCGGTTTCTTACTTTTATTGTGATTTCTTGGTTGCCTATGCTGAGTATTTGAGCGGAATACCAAACTTTTCAATTGTAAATTTATTGTGTTGCTCATATAAGATTTCTAGATTATTTTGTTTTGTTTTAGTTGCTTCCATTGCTACATTTTCGAGTCATGGTTGTCATCCACCAATTTCTTTTCAGACTTTCATTCACTTTCAACTGTATGATTGTCAGGTAAAGTTGTAATAAATTGGAATATCAAACTTTTCAATTAAAACCCTAACAAGGGACGTTTTGCCTTTAAAGAGTGCCTACCTCCATTGACTAACCATTGTATCGTTCATAGATTTCTAGATCAATTCAATTGTCTAGATACTTCCCTCGCTACAATCTTCGAATCATGGATGTCATCTACCAATGTCTTTTCGGTTTTTTGTTCACTTTCTTCTATTTGATTGACAGATCGGATATCAAAATTTTCAATTAGAATCTCAATAATGGGAGTTTTGCCTTTGAATGATGCCTACCTCTGTCGACTAAGCATTGTATTGTCAATAAATTTCTAGATTAAATCAATTGATTTAGAAGCTTATATTACTACATTTCCAATAAGCATGGAAATATACCAACTTTTTTTCAGGCTTTCGTTTGCTGTCTTCTATTCAGTTGTAAGTTGTTTACCATTCCTACATGAAACTGTTTGTTGCCTTGTAGCACATTTTTTATGAATATTCTTTTCTTGATTGTGTTTAGATTTGCAATATGTTGTGTTGTTAATGATTCGTTCTGAAGTGAGACTTGTTCCTCGTTGTTAAATGAATGAAGGGGATATGGGTAACTGTGATTTGAAGTGTGATGATCCCATCGTGATAGCCAATGACATTGTAAGGTGATAGGTCTAGACGTTTTTCCCAGGGGCTTGGTGTTTGAAACAAATAAATATAAGTAGAAAATATGGGGTATGATAAAGCATGAAATTCTTTTATGATTGATTTTCACTTGGTTGATTGCAAAATGTTTCAGCATTGTCGCGTCAGGAAAGGACTAAAACAAATAAATTTAAGAAAAAATTAGCTTTCACATTAACCCCAAAGAAATTATTTACATGTAAATATATGTTCAAATGATAAGAGATTTGATACATGTGGAAATTTAACACCCGTTATAATGGAGGTGGCAGTAACAGTGGTTTAGGCTATTCATTGTTCTGATGTAAGAGGGGATCATATCCTATAGCCTTCACTGCTCGTTTTCTTTTTTGTTGACTTCTCTTTGATTCGACACCTTCATTTTGCCTCCTAATTTTCTAGTTCTTTCTCTTTTCCTCTGAATTCACATTGCAAGTCTTCTCCCTACTAGTTTCTTTTCTCCTTAGATTTCAACATCTGTAAATTTTTATGGTCAAGCTAGTTTAAGGTTTGTAAGTTAAAGATGAGGATGAATTTGTGCAAATCTTGATGCCCAAAGAAATATTTAACTAGAAGAAGAGAACAAAGTTTTGAACAAGTTGTTTCAGAAGTCTGTTATCAAGATTTGTTATTATGATTTAGAACATCATAGCTGCTAAAAATTAACTCCTTATAGATTTATTAATTTGTCTTCATTAAAAAGAAATTAGTAAACTCAAGAAATTCTGTTAGTGGAAGCAAAAATTGAAAAAAGAACACAATGAATATTATAAATCTTTATGTCCTTTAAAGCCATCAATTACTCCAAAATTCAATACTTGAACCTACATAATTGGAGACTTTGCATATTTAAACCTGTATCTCAAGTGAGAATAAGTCACCTACATAGTTTGGGATTTTCCATAATCAAACCTATATCTCAAGTTAGATAAATGATCTACAGAGTTTGGAAATGTACCGAACAATCATGAATAAAGCAACTTTGACCAGTCTGCTTTTAAATTGAGCACCCACCTGCTATGCTCACTGTACCAGGCTTACTGGGTGGTAAGTTGATCGATACCAAGTGTAAAGTCTGGTGCGGTTGTTGTTTGTCCTTTCTATTTTTTTAGTTTTGTAATCTGTTGAGTGCTTATCTTTCTTCTCTTTTTCCTCACTCCTTTGTCGCCTTCTTTTTCTTCTTCTCCTCTTCTGCACCATTGCTGTCTCCTACACCTGATTCCTGTTGTTATTGCCTTCTCCTCCCCTCCTACTGCTGCACATCACCTCCTCCTCTCTCCTTGTACATGTTGTTGTTTCCTACTCTCATTTTCTCTCTCTTTCTCAGTGATCCAGGTGGTATCATCTAGTACCAACCATGCCGGGTGTCAGTATGTTGAATGGCCGATAATGTACCCGTCTGGCTGCCAATCTGTATTCGTACAGAACGAAGATTTTAATCCTTGTGTAAGACACTGATATAGGAAAATATAATAAGGTTTACAAAACTAAATCTACCAACTACCAACCGATATGAACTGGTATTTACTGGTTCAAGCATGTATAGGTAATTAGGTATGCAGCTCATGTTTTTGCTTGGTTTTAGTTCATGGTGGAAGTATTGCCTGTATGGTTACCTCTTTAGTTCCTATTTTGACAACCATCTTTTTTCTTCTCTCCTCAAATGCTTTCTCTTTACTTTTCTTTCTCTTGTTAACATGACATTTCATAGGTATCCCTAGGACTCAAATGAATTGCTTGTTATTGCATGAAAACCTACATGTTTTTTTAACTATTTCATGCTGGAATTTGGAGTTTTACTCTTGCAAAAAGTTAATGAAGTTCTCTTTATTCAATTTTCATGAAAAACAGGATACATAACACTTATTGTTTGCTTCTGAAGTAAATATTAACTCCCCTTAGAATTGATACCTTTGTTGATTGAGACCTTGATTTCTGGTACAAATTTTGATATCATAGACTCAATTATAGAGGAGCACTTTGATTATGTGGATTATAATAAGTAACAAAAAGTTCAGCTTGGACCAAGACAACTTGTATGCTAATTTTGGTGCACCAATTTTCATAGGATCTCATTTTACTATCAAGTAGCCAGTATTTTGGTCTACATTTGTTTCTTTTATGAGGTTCACTGAAGAAGGTTATGGCGAGTATGAAAAACGGTTTCATTTATCCTTTTTAAATCTAATCTTTTTGTGCGGCCAGCCTTAAAATACTTTATCATTCCATAGAGATGTTTGCCTTCTTCTCAAGCTTTTGTTATAAGAAACCTATAGTTGAGTACCACTATTTTGATAGGTTGATGAGGATAGTGCAAGCTTTCATTTATCTTCTAAGGCATCTCTAATAATAATTTTTTGATCGTATGCAACTCCTGGTACTTTGCTAAACTAATATGGTAGTTTATTACTAAGAAGCACGAACATGTGCTTTTGGTGGATGTGTCCATGTCCAACATGTGTCAGATATGCAACATGGCCCCGGGGGGTTTACCGTTGGACTTAGTTGGTTCAATTGAACCAAGTTACTATTGAATCGACGCAGAATCCACAATTTGGTTCGACTCGTGCGATTCAATCGGGCGCTCGCCCGAGGTGCTCGACACCTAGCCCGAACACCTAAATGAGCGCTCGGGTGCCTTTTAAAAATGCTGCCCGACATTAGTCTTCCTATATATCGGTCCCTTAGTGGACACTCTGAGCAACCTTCTCAACTATCTATGGACTCCTACACACATAGCCCGGGATCGAGTCGAGCACGCCACTTGACAACTATCACTTACATTTAGATGATTTTAATTGGTTCAACTTGTATAATGATATTTATTTGTTCATATTGTTGAGTTTATAAAATTTAAGTATAAATACCGTAAAACTCATGTTAATCAAACTTAAGTATATATTAAAATAATACATGTGTCCTCGCCATGTCCTTATCCTAATTTTTTTAAAAATGGCATCTCGTTCTCGTCGTGTCCATGTCGTGTAATGTCCGTGTCCTGTCTCTGCATCTGTGCTTCTTAGGTTTAGCATACAAGGCATGATTACTTTGGGAACTAAATAAATTTATGCATAATGCGGGAGAGGAGGTGAATCATTTGGAGATTAGGGGTAAATTTGTTCAAAATTCGTTGGGTTAAAACCATTTGACTTATGTTTTGAAAGTTTAATTTAAATCAAGACAAAGTTAACTTCTAGCTTGATTGTATTTGTTTATGGATTGCGATGCTTTATGGATTTTCTGCATAAGCATATGATGCTAGTTCTATACTATTTTGTAAACAATATTAGCTATTGATTCCATTGACTTGTACCAATAGTTTATAGTGGTTCATTCCTTAGATTATGACATGATTACTGCACAGATGTTTGTAAATATTGTTGTGCTTATAATGTGAAAACAATGCACAATGTTATCTACAGGTTTTCATTGAATGCGCTCACTGCTTGGATTTATCTAATAGTTTCTTTCTTTTGCTTCTCCATGAACTCCTTGGGTGTGGTCATATTTCAAAATCCAGCAAGAAATTGATCTCCTAAAGGTAACACTATTTTTTCTACTGCCTGGTAATTTAAACATTCACTTGATATCATGTCATGAAATTTCAATGAATTTCTCCATGAAACAACAACTGCAAGGCTGTAAAGTCTCAACCATTTGAGATTGGCTACGTAGATCTTTTGCTGTCATTCTACCTATTTGGGTTAGTTACATGGATTTTTTTGCCACCATTGAGATATTTAAGGATCCATATTTTTAGTTAAAAGTATTTCTGCAAAAAATGGTTTTATTCCTAATTCTCATTTGCAAAATTGTCTTGCTATCTCAATCCCAACTCAACTTGATTCATATCCCACAAGGGCATGTTGCGGCATGTTATATCCTATGGCACAAATTAGTGTAGCTTTGTTTGCACCAATAACTAGCAAATATTGAACATTCAGTTCAGAATTTGCAGAAGTACTGGTTTCTCACTAATTCCACTTATTCACTGATTCATCAAAGAACACTAATTGCAGAAGAACGTGCTGGTTACTGGTTATCACATCAAGTTTTACATGCAAGTAGATTGCTATCTGTTACAAAGTTAGATTGAGAAGTGCAAGCTCTCTTTTCCGTCATATGGAGTCTAAATTCTAGGTTTTTTTTTTCTGGTAGACAATCTAGATACCAATGATTCATATTGATATTATCTATGTTTTGCTGGCAGAATCTCAACCACAAAAACATTGTGAAGTATCTCGGGTCTATCAAGACAAAGACTCATCTGCACATCATTCTTGAGTAATTACCTATGAGCCTCTTCTTCCACCTATCTAGTGCTAATAGTAGAGTTTTTTTTTTTTTTTTAAATCACATTCATGTTCTCATTTATTTAGTGGACGTTATATAGGTATGTGGAAAATGGTTCCCTAGCTAACATTATCAAGCCCAATAAATTTGGACCATTCCCTGAATCATTGGTAGCTGTTTACATCGCTCAGGTTTGTGTGAGATTTCTATAAAATTTTCTTGCTTAACTGTAATGAGCGTAATACTGTGTTTGTATTGAACTGTAAGCAGGTTTTGGAGGGTTTAGTCTATTTGCATGAACAAGGTGTAATTCATCGTGATATCAAGGGTGCAAATATCTTGACTACCAAAGAGGTAATTTTTAAATATTTTTGTTCCTTTCAGATTGACAACTAACTTGAGTTCTCATCAGTATCTACGTTTTCAAGAGAACTTGATCTCTTTCATTTGGAGTTTTATTTTGATGGTGATTATTCATCACCTATTTTGGTTGTTTATTACATCTCTTAGTTTCTTCTATCCGCCTTTTGTTGCAATAATTTTTAATTCTTGTTTGTTTGAGCATAATAGTTAAATTTTATTTCTGCTACTTAATAAAGGAATTTTCACCTGTTCTGTAAATGTATCTGTGAGCGTGCATAATTTTGTGTAACCATATTGGCGCATAACTGCCAGAGTTGGATCCTATCTTGAAATCAAAATCTAATTGACTACTGAGCTCATACCATGATGGGCATGTTATCTTACCTTCGTAGTCATCCAAATATTAAAGAAGTAAAGGAGAAGGAAGATTGTGGCCTGGAAGGAGTGTGGAAGAAATTGTTAAAGAAGGGTGATAGTAAGGCTTTGAGGCTTAAAGAAACATTGGCTCTTTCATTAAGAGATTCATGCATTGGCATCATCATTGTCATGCATGCTTAAGGTATTCAAGTCTTATGTATAAATTAAAAATTCAATTACTCTTGAGATTAGATTAGACAAGCTATTCAAGCATGGGCTCGTGGACCCTAATTTGGCATAGGTAAATGAAGATTAAGCTTGGAAAATATTTGGCACCTATAAGTTAATAAGTAGTTTGTTAACCATTGAGATTGAATATTTCTTTTATAGTAATTTAATTCAACGCTTGGTAGTCAATGCACATTGATCAAAAACCATTCTTTTTTGCTAACTAAGAGTATATGAGAATAATGTGTAATGTGTACTTATGTTGAATCAAACGATTTTTTCTTGAAGCATTTCATTTACAATCTTCTCACTTTTTGCATTTTGAAAACATGGGTAATAATATGGGTGAACATGCATAGGAGCAGTTCCAAGCAACATTTAGAATATGATTTTTTTGAGAAAACTATGGAGAATCCTTGTGGTTCTACGCAAGGTTCATTGTTTTGGGTACCAGACCCATCTCAATGATCTTTCAGACAGGTATGTACCGATCAGTGCCAGTGTATTGACACATGGTACGCCAATGCGTACCGACGTTTCAGTGAGGAAAAAAAGTGGGAGAAAAGGGGCGGTGGAGGAACTAAGGAGGAAGAAGGAAGAAGAGAAAGTAGTGGAGGAAGAAGGAAGAAGAAGAAGAAAGGAAAGGAGGAGAAGAAGCAGCGGTAGCATACCTAGGAAGTAGCGGCGACAATGGCAACGTCGAAGCGACAACGACAGCGGTGAAGCAATAGTGGTGACGCAATGGTAGGGGCAACAATATCGTATGTGAGAAGAGGGCTCATGTTTGCTAGCCCCAAGGTTTGCCATACCGAAGCGTATCACCCATACCGGGCGGTACGTACCGGTCCGACAAGTTACCGGTACGCGGACCACCCGGTACCGCTACAGTACTATACTGTAGCACTGCTACAGTATGAAAAAAAAATTTAAAATTGTTCGGTACACTATGGGTGTACCGCTCGGTACACCCTGATGTACCGCCCAGTATACCGGTACCGTACCGTATCGAGCCCAGGTCGAAATGCTGGTACGGTATGGTACGACGAACCTTGGCTAGTCCTATGTTGTTTTTTTTTCTTTTTTTTTTTTACGTTGAGTTGGACAGGGTCCACCGTATATTTGATTTTTTATTATTTTAATTGATCCACTTGAAACGATGGTGGTCCGCGATTCAGCCCATGCCTAGACTAGTATGTACTTCCTATACCATACCGTTCGAGCAGTATAACGCCCTTGGTTCTATGTACACTTCGATGTACTAAAAAAGTCATTTGATCTCTGATCCTCTCGCTAGATCTTGTTTTTTTTCCTCCATCCTTAAATGCATTAAGATGTTGCAGATTTGTAGTTGTTTTTATATGCAATGGTTTAAAAAGCGCTAGGCGCCAAGGTCTCAAAATGCTTGAGGCGCTAGGCGCATTGCCTGAGCAAAGCAATGCGCTCTGAAATATTAAAATATAAAAAGTATATAGTATAATTGATAAATATGATTATATAAATAAAAATATGACATTAAATTGACTGGAGAAAGCTTTAGTCAATTAATCTATTTCGAACGATAACAACGACGAAGAAATAGATTAATTAGCTGAAGCTCACGTCTTTCTCTCTCTCTTCTCAATGTTCCCCCTTTTTTCCCTTTTAACTTAATGCATACTTGTGTCAATGCAACGATATTTATAAAATCCTTAAATAAGATCATAAGTGACGAATGAAATTAAGTTTAAATATGATTGTTGTCTACAAGAAAGGGATAGACCAAGGGCAAAAAGAAGCTTATGTCATTTAGCCGAAACAATTTTGGCAAGTTATGATTAAACACCGTGTTAACAAACATGAAACTAAGATCCTACATATACAAACAGATTTCCAAAAAATAACAATAGGTGTAGGTGACCAGGAGAACTCTAGTCAATTAATCTATTTCGGACGACAACATTGGTGGAGAAAGCTTCGGACAACAGCAGCGACGATAAAGGAAGCTACGGATGATGACATCGTGGGCGAAGGAAGCTTCATATTTGTCTGTCGGTCCTCTCCCTTGATGGTGGAACAAGCTACTTACGGAAGAAGCTATGGCGGAGGGAACTGTGCACGAAAGATAGACCTTCGGATTCGTCCGTCAATGGCAGAGGAAGCGTCGGTCCTGCGCGTCGGCAGTGGAGGCAACGATAGAGGAAGCGTCAACGATGGATTCAGTAGCTGCGCTAGGGTTTATGGCTTGAGGTCATGCGGGGGGCGGGTTTAGTAAGTATAGTAACATTATGTAGTGTTGTTGGTTCAATCGAACCAATTAGCTACTGTTCAATTGAACTAGACTCAATAGTCTGGTTCGGTTGCATTGTTTCAATTAGGCGCTTGCTTGAGGTGTCTGGGTTTAGTCGAGTGCCCAGGCTACCACGAACGGTCGTCGCGCACCCGCAACAACTTCGTTCAACGAATCGTTCGTCGCTTTTGCATGCTTGTACCAAGACACGACAGCATGTTTAACCTTAGTTTTGTGTGTTTTTTCTTGTAAAAATGCATATTCAAATAGGTTGCAACGTTGCAGTGCGATCGCTCACCGCGCCGGGCTGAACTGTCCAAAACAGCTCCGTTTTCGCGTGCCACGACTTGTTTTCTGTAAATCGCAACTGCGTGCGAAACGCCAGCCATCTCAGCACCCTACAACCCCCCGGGTGGCACAGGGTTGGATGGGGCTTCGGTATATTGTCGGGCGTTGAAAAACTCTTCACAAGTTCGCACGTTAACTTGACGGGAACTTGCTTTCGTGCCCGGCACCCGGTGAGCAGTTGTTTGTGGACTTGTAACTGTTCGTTCTACCTTCTAAAGTCCTTGTTTTCCTCCTTCCTCTTTTTTCTTCTGTGCACACAAGGTGCTTGCTGAATTGCTTGTAAAGCTTTCTTCTTTACGAGACATCGGGACTTGTCCGTCGCTCGTTTTCAATCTAATCAACTTTTTGTTTTACAGGTCCTTCGGGACCTGTATGAGGTTGCAACTAGGCTGACCCTTTGCGGATGCATATATCGCAAGGGCGCCTCATGACATAGGCAATCCCAGCTAAGTCCGAGAAGTTGGCACAAGGGTGCTTCGCGACTTAGGCAACCCAAGCTAAGTTCGCGCCTCATGACTTAGGCAATTCCAGCTAAGTCTGTGACATTGTGGTATCAGAGCGGGCAAGCAATTCGAGCAAGCAGCGAAGGAACTTCGTAGTTTCGCCATGGCAAAGCGTCGTGGCGAATCAAGCAAGATGGGGCAAGCCGGACCCTTGCCCCAAGCAGCCGTAGGTTGGCTACAAGTGCATACTCGCTCTCATGCTGTTGGAGCCACTTTGGAGGAGCGCGACAGCGAACGTGATGAGTGAGAAGTTGGCTACTCTCAGCGAGCGGAGGAGGCGCAATCTGGAGAGCCAATCGGGAAAAAGAGCCACAAGGAGAGACTTACAGCGACGGAAACACGCTTGGATGTCCTTGAAGCGAGCTTGGAGGAACTCTACCATGGCCAACGAAGGTTTCTTGGGGTAGAGAGCTCGCAAGAAGAAGCTGAATCTCGGATCGACGAGGTTGAGGCCCTAGTCGACCGACTATTAGACGACACCAAAGACCCCATGTAACATCTGTAGGAAGCCATGGCAGAACTCACTTCCAGGGTGACCATGCTCACAAGGGCACTGAATGCGGGAGGAAGCAACACCCGCGTTGCGCCGCCACAAAACTTGAGGGCACCCGAGCCACATTGTTATAAAGGTGCTAGAGATGCTAAAGAGCGTGAGAATTTCTTGTTCGACATGGAACAATACTTTCGAGGTACGAGACCTGATTATGAAGAAACCAAAGTTTCGATAGCAACCATGTATTTGAATGAGGATGCAAAACTTTGGTGGCGAACCCGTTAGGAGGAGATCCAATAAGGTCGGTATCGGGTGGACATATGGGAGGACTTAAAGCGAGAGTTGAGAACTCAGTTTCTACCTGAGAAAACAGAGTTCGTCGCAAGGAGGAAACTAAGACAACTCCGCCAAAGTACTTCCATTTGAGACTACGTGAAGCAATTTTCTGCACTAATGCTGGACATACAGGACATGTCCGAGAAGGATAAGCTATTCAGCTTCCTCGATGGTTTGAAGCCATGGGCGCAACGAGAACTGCATCGAAGGAATGTCATCGATGTGATCGGGGCAATTGCTGCCGCAGAAAGACTCATTGACTTTGTTTCCTTTGAGGACTCGGGAAAAAAGAAACAATCTTCAGGAAATCACCCTCCAAAATATTCTCGTGGGAAGGAGCCCGGGGGCGAACAAAGGAAGAAGAGTTCCCACAAAGGGCCAAGCTCAAAAGGCAAGGCCCCAAAACTTGGCGGATGCTTCTTGTGCGGAGGGTCGCACATGGTGAGATAGTGCCCACAGAAGCAAGCACTAAATGCCTTCACAACTTCTATTCATCCCCCCCAAATTGGACAAGGGCAAGGCTGTCGCTCTTAGTTCGAATAGTTCAAAATCCAGTAGCGATGATGAGGAGTCGCAAGGACCTCGGATGGGAGCGATGCGTTTGTTGAATGCTATGCAGGGTCAAGTGGTGGAGAACTTGAAGGCAAGGCCATAAAAAACAGGAAGTAGCGAGCTGATGTACGTAGACATTAAGCTCAATGGCCAAACGACCCGTGCAATGGTGGACATGGGCGCTGTCCACAACTTTATTGCCGATCGAGAAGCAAAGTGACTTGGGCTGATCTTGGAGAAGAACCCATGTCGAATGAAGGCGGTGCACTCGGAGGCCAAGCGGATCTCCGGGTTGGCAAAGGGAGTTCTTATCAAGATCGGAACATGGAGCGGGAGCACGAACATGATGGCGGTGCCATTGGACGACTTCCAAGTGATTCTTGGAATGGAGTTTATACATACGGCGAAGTTGGTGCCAATGTCGTTCCTAAACTCCCTATGTATGATGGGAGGTGACGATCCCTGTGTAGTTCTTGTCTCTCGGAGAGGAACTAATGACCCCTAATAGATTTCGGCATTACAACTGAAGAAAGGGGTACGAAGAGGTGAATTAACATTCGTGGCTGTTATGAAGCTAGAGCCACTCGACGAAAAGGTCATTCATGAACCTGCTGTAGTGGCGAACGTCGAAGGAGTTCACATACGTTATGCCACCCGAGTTGTCGAAGACTCTATCGCCACGCAGAGGCGTGGATCATTATATCGAGCTGGAGCCAGGAGTGAAGCCTCCAGCGAGCCCACCCTATCGTGGATCCTAAACTCCCTATGTATGATGGGAGGTGCGACCCCTGTGTGGTTCCCGTCTCTCGGAGAGGAACCAAGGACCCCCAACAGATTTCGGCATTACAACTAAAGAAAGGGGTACGAAGAGGTGAATTAACATTCGTGGCTGTTATAAAGCAAGAGCCACTCGACGAGAAAGCCATTCATAAACTTGCTGTGGTGGCGAACATCGAAGGAGTTCACAGACGTTATGCCACCTGAGTTGTCGAAGACTCTATCGCCACGCAGAGGCGTGGATCATTATATCGAATTGGAGCCAGGAGTGAAGCCTCCAATGAGACCACCTTACCGCATGCCCCCTCCGGAGTTGGCAGAGCTATGAAAGCAGTTAGGTGAATTGCTAAGCGGTTGTCCCATCCGCAGTTCTAAAGCACCATTCGGAGCTCCAGTACTCTTCCAAAAGAAACAAGATGAGAGCCTTCGACTATGCGTCGATTATCGAGCCCTCAATAAAGTGACGGTGAAGAACAAGTATCCCATCCCGCTCATCGCGGACTTGTTCGACCAATTGGGCAAAGCCAAGTATTTCTCTAAACTCGACCTCCGATCGGGGTACTGGTAGGTGCGCATTGCTGAAGGCGATGAAGCGAAGACTACCTGCGTGACCAGGTATAGAGCGTTTGAGTTCTTGGTGATGCCTTTCGGCTTAACCAATGCTCCGGACACGTTCTGCACTCTTATGAATCAACTATTTAAAGAGTACTTGGATAAGTTCGTGGTTGTCTACTTGGACAATATCGTCATCTACAGCCAAATGCTCGAGGAGCATGTTGAGCACCTTCGGATAATTTTTAAGGTTCTCAGGGAGAACACTTTGTTCGTGAAAAGGGAGAAGTGCTACTTTGCTCAAACGAAGATCTTATTATCGGGGCATCGAATCGGTGATGGCTCCATTCGGATGGACAAATCGAAGGTGCAAGCTATTGCGGAATGGCGAACTCCATAGCAGGTGCCAGAGCTGAGATCCTTCCTTGGTTTCGTCAACTACTATCGACGCTTCATAGCGGGGTATTCGAAGCGTGCAACTCCACTGACGGAGTTGCTGAAGAAGGAGCAGCCTTGGAGGCGGTCTGATGAATGTGAAGTCGCGTTCCAAGATCTGAAGGCTGCTGTGTTGGAAGAATCGATGCTCAAATTGCTGGACTATGAGGAGCCTTCGAAGTCCATACAGATGCTTCAGACTTTGTTATTGGGGGAGTATTCATGCAGGAGGGTCATCCGGTGGCCTACGAGAGCCGTAAGCTCAACGAGACCGAGCGGCGATATCCGATGCACGAGAAGGAGATGACAGCGGTAGTCCACTGTCTACGAGTTTGGCGACACTACCTTCTTGGATTGCGATTTGTGCTGAGGACAAACAACATCGCTTTGAGCTATTTCCAAACTCAGAAGAAACTCTCCCCAAAGCAAGCACGATGACATGACTTCCTGGCTGAGTTTAATATGGCAATGGAGTACAAGCCCGGAAAGGCAAATGTCGTGGCCGATGCTTTGAGTCGGAAAGTGGAGCATGTGAATGTTGTACAATTGGAGGGCAGAGGCCAAGCAAGTAAGTTGCACTCCAATTTCCTTTCCAGGATTAGGGATGGACTGTACAGTGATCCCCAGGCAATAACCCTGATGTAGCTCATCAAAGAAGGCAAGGCATGACGATTTTGGGTCCAGGAGGGACTCGTTTACATAAAAGGGAATATGGTTTATGTCCCTCGAGTGGACAATTTGAGGCGTGAGCTCTTAAGAGAGTGTCATGATTCCCTTTGGGCTGGACATCCAAGCATTCACAGAACCTTGACTATCGTGTAGAGGGTCTTTTACTGGCCGAAGATGGGGACTGATGTGGAGGAATATGTTCGAACGTGCCTCACTTGTCAACAAGACAAGGTGGAGCAGCGGAAGCCAATGGGACTTTTGGAGCCGTTGCCTGTACCAGAAAGGTCATGGGAGAGCATTTCCTTAGACTTCATATCAAGTTTGCTAACAGTAGGGGGACTCGGATCGATACTCGTGGTGGTCGATCGATTTTCAAAGTATGCAACTTTCATTGCTGCACCCTTACACTATTCAGCTGAGGAGGCGGCCAAGCTGATGATGAAGAATATGGTGAAGTATTGGGGAGTCCCGCACAATATCATCAGTGATCGAGATACTCGGTTCCTGGGACGATTCTAGACGGAGCTATTCAAATTGTTGGGGTCTAAGTTATACTTCTCCACAAGCCTCCACCCCCAGACGGATGGTCAAACCGAAAGGATAAACTTGTTCCTGGACCAATATCTTCGGCACTACGTGAGTGCCAACCAATAAGATTGGGTGAAGCTGTTGAACATAGCCCAATTCTCCTATAACTTGCAGCAGAGCTCTGCGTCCAACAAGAGCCCCTTCGAGATTATTACAGGACAACAATCGTCGACTCCTCACACCTTGGCTATCAGATATACTGGGAGTAGTCCGTCAGCATATCACTTTGCAAAAGAATGACACCGAAATGCAGATATTGCATGAGCTTACTTGGAGAAGGCAGCCAAAAAGATGAAAAAGTGGGCCGACTTGGGAAGGCGACCGTAGAAGTTCAAAGTCAGCGATTTGGTGTTGGTGAAGCTCCAACTAGCATCACTCCAATTCTTTATGAACAAAGTACACAAAGGATTGGTGCGCAAGTATGAAGGGCCCTTCCCAATTATCGATAGGGTGGGCAACGTCTCCTACAGGTTGTAGCTGTCGGCGTGGCTCAAAATTCACAATGTTTTTCACGCCAGCAACTTGAAAGCCTACCACTCAGATCCGTAAGATGTTTCCCGAAATGTTCCAACTCGGCTACCCCCCACCAAAGCCTCCTACGAGAAGCGAGTTGAAACCATTTTGGCGGATCGTAAGATAAAGCTACCCAATGGAGCTGAGCAGATCGAGTACTTGGTGAAGTGGCGAAAGCTTCCCCGAACTGAAGCTAATTGGGAGCCCGAAGACGTCGTACGACATGAAGAAGCAATCATCAACAACTACCAACAAGCGCCGACGAGGGCGTCGACAGTTTAAGTGGGGGAGAATGTCACGAACGGTCATCGCGCACCCGCAACAACTTTGTTCAACGAACCGTTCGTCGCTTTTGCATGCTTGTACCGAGACATGGCAGCATGTTTTGCCTTAGTTTTGTGTGTTTTTTCTTGTAAAAATGCATGTTCAAACAGGTTGCAGTGCTGCAGTGCGACTGCTCGCCGCGCCGGGCCGAATTGCCCAAAACAACTCCGTTTTCGCGTGCCACGACTTGTTTTCTGCAAACCGCAGCTGCGCGCGAAACGCCAGCCATCTCAGCACCCTGGAACCCCCCCCCGGGGGGCACAGGGCTGGATGTGGCTTCGGTATATTGTCAAGCGTTAAAAAACTCTTCACAAGTTCACGCGTTAACTTGATGGGAACTTGGTTTCGCGCCCGGCACGCGGTGAGCAGTTGTTTGTGGACTTGCAATTGTTCGTTCTACCTTCTAAAGTCCTTGTTTTCCTCCTTCCTCTCTTTTCTCTTGTGCACACAAGGTGCTTGCTGAATTGCTTGTAAAGCTTCCCTCTTTGCGAGACATCGGGACTTGTCCGTTGCTCGTTTTTAATCTAATCAACTTTCTGTTTTACAGGTCCTTCGGGACCTATACGAGGTTGCAACTAGGTTGACCCTTTGCGGGCGTGTATATCGCAAGGGCGCCTCATAACTTAGGCAATCCCAGCTAAGTCCGAGAAGTTGGCACAAGGATGCTTCGCGGCTTAGGCAACCCAAGCTATGTTCGCGTCTTGGCCGCAAGGGTGCCTCACGACTTAGGCAATTCCAGCTAAGTCTGTGACAAGGCGGCACTTCACTAAAGCACGTCGCCTGGCGAATCTGTGAGGCGCTCGGGCCTCTCTTTGCCTCACCTGAGCGCCCGGGCACCTATTTAAACTCCAGCTTATATGTATGTTCTTTTCTATCTAATAGTTATTTCTAAATGAGCATAAGCTGGATCTATAATGCTGCTGATGTTGCATGTGAGAGAATCTATGTTGATAATGCCCTTGGGCAAATTTAGCGATACACCTAATGCACAACACCTACAAGCATCTACTGGGTTTCATTTGCTTTGACAACACACAGCCACCTTTTGCTGTGACATCACCCCCAAGTAATTTTTTTGAGCACCCTCTCTTCTTTTGCAACGATGCCTTTGGCTGCTTAGTACACTAATACCTCACCTTATGTAGAACAAAATTTGTCACTGGGGACGATGATCAACATCGATGATCATCATGTGATTGATATTTCACCATTTTCTTGTTCGTGGTAGCAGAAGCTTCATGTCAGTGCCCATTACCGCAGCTATGTTCCCTCAACTCATGCAAAGTCTATTTACCCTTCTGGCAGATGTGCAAGTTGCAGAACATCACCTAGCTGCCATGTCATGCTTTACAGAGGGTGTGGTGACGAGAGTTCTTAAGTTCCCACTACAATAAAGTCAATAACTTGAGAGAAATCATCATGATGATGGATTTTTTGATGTCTCTGAACCGCAGTTGACAACTTAAGCACTTATTCCTCTTTCTTGTCCATCTCTAAAGTGATTTGTGGAAGTGACAACAATTCCCATATTACTTCGCAGACATCTCAACTGCATGCTGTAAGTTCAACCTGCTGTCACTGCATAGCTGGCCTTGGACTAGCAATGATCTGACCTCTTCTGCACTCCACCAGTAGTTGTTCAACAGCTGAAAACAATACCATTAAATAGGCCAAAGAGAGAAGCATCAAAACCACAAGTTTTACAGAAAATCAGAGCTTGATTCTTTTGTTTGATCTGTGATTTCAGCTCCAGTGAGTGGGAGAATCAAATCCAGCAAACAGAATCTTTTGTGTCACATTTTTAGATGTCTAGAAGATCACTTTTATGGAGACCAATCAAATTCTCTTCAGTAGGGTTCAAATCCTAAAGATTTACATGACTAAGTTTAAATCAATTTCATAGGATCAATCAATTTCGTTTTAGTAGGGTTCAAATCCTCAACATTGAAATGACAAAATTTATCTTAAATTTCATAGCCTTTCTCAGCACGTGAAGATGAAAATTAGTTTCAGGAAGTGACCCTGTAGCATGGTCTCAACCCTTCACCATAGGACAAAGTTGATTTTTTGGGGGCCAGGAATTATTAAAGCATTTGAACCCTAATCCATCACTCATTAGGGTCCCACCTTGATTTGTCCTAGCCCCTAGATAAAGAACTGTCAATCATTTTTTGTACTGTTTTTTGGATATATTTCAGTTTTTATTTTTAGTTGCCATTTTATTATTAGTAAATTATCTCATTTCTCTCTTTTCATTGTTGGGTTGTCAATTCTTCTGCTACAATTGGATGATACTTTGCTAGGAGGATGTTATCCCATCATCAAATAAGTCTTTTGATCTTTTCAATGATGATATTTACCTATTTTTTTGACCATGCTTCCCTTTGTACTACAGTTATTTACTGCAATACTTGTGGCTATACATAAACTTCACACCTGTCTTTATGCATCTGTCAGCACATGCATCATGAACATGTATACTTGTAGAAGCTGATGGAGGTTCTTGTGCTCCTTGTTGATGTATTTTGTCGAAAGAATGATTTAACAATTAATTTTGATTTATTCTTGCCAAAGATTTATTTCCTTAGGATTATGCTATGAAATAAAATTTTCAAAATTAGGCACTCTCAAGATGGCTGATGGATACTTTCTGGCATATTTTGCTTCAACTTGATGCATGCTCTCAGTTTTAGTGTTCTTTTCATTGTTTTGATGTGTGTGGGAATTATCTATAGGGTCTTGTTAAACTTGCTGACTTTGGAGTTGCAACAAAGCTCACTGAGGCAGATGTTAATACACATTCGGTGGTTGGAACACCATACTGGATGGCCCCTGAGGTAACCTATTATACAATGTTACTGGGATTTTGTGTAATTACCCAGGGTATTTAATATTGCCCAGGGATTTTCTTTATCATAGATTATTTTGTTAACGTTACAATGAAAGTTCTGAAGACAAGGTAAGTGGACATACAGTCAGATGGCAGATAGAAGCACACTATAGCATTTTTATGATTATACTTGTCCAAGACAGTAAATCAACATTAACCTTTGTAATACTCTCTAACTTTGACATGTTTTTAGACTGACAGTGAATTCTACTTATATAAACCAAAACTAGAATGCTAATTGAAGAAAACCAAAATTGCTGAAAAAAATGGTATGGTTCTTTCTCTCATGGTTTGCAAGCTCTTCTCACCCATTTTCACTGTTCTTCAGTCAAGCAAATACATAGTCAAGAATGCTCCATGGAGTTCTTCACTACTTTTAAATAATGGCTGCCTATTCAATTTCAAACATCTCTCTAATAATGGGTACCAAGTGGTTGTCCAAGAGAAATATTGACAATAGTGGGTTCTCCATGCAACCTATTACATTTGCTAGGAGTGTTACCTTATGTGCTTAATGAACAAAGGCAACTTATTTTCTTTAATACGACAAATCAAAGTCTTCATCATTAGTGGTCAGAGCTTACAGTATAGGTGGAATGCAAAGTATGGGAATAGAAGGATAACACGGAACGGTAATTAACTGACAGTTGGATAAGGAGGGAGAATATAGCGGATAAAGTAATTGTGGTAGTGGTCAGTGAATGCTGGTATGCAAATGGTAACCAAAGAGTAAGCATGCAAAGGCAAGACGAGGTAAGTGGGGAAACTTCACGATTTTTCACCATTATGAATTCATGTTGTAATCTTGTCTATCCACCAAGGACTTCAGAACCATATAAAAACTGAAGATACACCTGCAACATAGTCTGCACATGTTGGCCTTCCCGAGATCTTGTATCAGAGGGAGCCTTATGCATTGAGGCACCCTTTTTTTTATCCATTTCATAGTCTGGATCTAGGTTTTAAATTGCCCAACCTCTACAGGAAGGTTTTCAAGTCCTCTTCTAAACTTTCTGCATCAGCCTGACCACATGTGGTCAGAATCTGGCTTTATAACTCAGCTCAGCTTTTCCCAGCCTGGTGATTGCTTCAGTCTATTACCAGTTCTTTTCTTAACAGCTAGTCTTGTACCATAATTTGTAATGTTTAGGTATACTTCTATTCCCATAAGATGTGTGTATGCATTTTATAAAATGGGTGTCTTTACATGTGTGCATATTTCTCTAATGTGGATTTGTATACATATCTTGCATTGTTTTCTCATTTTAGTTGCCATACTATTCACATCAATTTTCTATTGGAAAACACCAAAAGATAGAAAATCTAAACCTTAGATTTTTCAATAAAATCTAAACCTGACTATCCTTCTTAGTTTTATTACAAATTCATGCCAAAAAGCAAGTCTTTGTGCTAACAGAAAAGGAAAGAAATAAATACTAAATAACCTGAGAAGTAAAAAATAAAAAGGGATGATCCGTTCTGCATCTCCTTTCCCCAAGTCCTTTTTTCAATAAAATTGCAGTGTATTTGATTGTGTTTTCTCAATGCAATTTCTTGTAAGCTACTTTGTACTTTGTTAAATTCATCTCATTTGACTTTGATTGCAAATTTTTTGAAAGGATGACAAAACTATACTTGTTTCAGGTTATTGAAATGTCTGGCGTTTGTGCTGCATCTGACATCTGGAGTGTTGGTTGCACTGTCATTGAATTGCTCACATGTGTTCCACCATATTATGATCTGCAACCAATGCCTGCACTTTTTCGGATTGTTCAGGTATGACTAGCTTGCATTCAATCCTTTTGTTATTCATTATTTTTTGATATATTTTATGGACCATATGAGTGGCTTGTGGCCCTCCACATGCTTATTTATTGTCATCCCTCCAGTTACTACATTCTTATTCGTTTTACTGATACAAGAGTTCTTAGTCCTACCATGGTTGATGAGTTTTGACTAAAACTTAGGTTTTGAGCCATGTACTGGCATGGCAAAGGTAATATCCCTGTTTTAAGAGTGTGCCACTGGTGATCAATGTTAGAAAAATATTACACAGTTGAAGAATCGAGAACTTAGACAGCTGTGTTGAGAAGCATTTGGGCAGAATCTCTGAAGGTCACACATTTCAGGGGAAACAAGGAAAGAAAAATCAGAACACCACTAAGAAACTCTTAAGTAACTTTATATTTAATAGAACATGTTGGTCTGAAACCTAACTGACTAATGAAATGGTTCATGTCGATTAAACATAAATGTACTCGGTATTGTTTCCACTCCCTTCCTTTCTGTATATTTATAGCCTCCCCTGTTGGGCATAACTAGTACTTCAAGTCATATTCTGATGTCATGCTGCCTAGCTGGAACTTTCTTTCAACTTAAGACATAATTATTTAGCAACGTCAAGTTCATTGATTTGTCTGAAATTATTTTCATATCGACTTTTATCGTTTTATATTATTAATATTAAATTCAAGTAGACTAATAGTTGCTTATAGCAAAACCTTCCAACAACTAGCAAATATAGGTGATTGGTCATCAACCCAACAATGACTGTCAGACCTGTTGGCAACAATGACTAATAGTTTCTTATGAAGATTTTGTTAATATTCAAAAACATTGTGATATCTAGTAAATGCTTAATATTTATATAATGTGCACATATGCTGACAAGTGACAACTGTTGTGAAATCTGGAAATACATTTTGATGTTATTTTAGAATGAGAACGTCCAATCAGAACCTGCAGATGGTAGTTATTATTTGATGGGCTTAGTTGGAATGGGCTTTCTGAATATTATCTATCATTTAAGAATAAGACAATAAATGAATAAAATGTGTTGAGTGCTTTTAGAAAACTATTCTTCTAGTTTTCAGTGTCTTCTGACCTTGCCTCAAAATAACGCTTTTAACCAAATGATGAAGGCTTCAGCCACGGGCTGCCTTAATATGTTCATAGGAGGTCACCATTTAATTCTGTGGCCCCACTTTTTGCTAGTTTTGTGTCCAATCTGTCAAATCCATTTGCATTTTGGTACTTAAACAAGGTTTTGACAATCATATGCTGTTTGTACAATCCTTAAACTGGTTAATGAATGACTCGCCGTACTTTATTTTCATATGGCTTTAAACAGGTTGGCTAATGTTGTATGCTAGCAAAATTTTGTTGTTAATACGAAATATTCAATTATTTCTTGGTTGTTCGAAGGCATAAAATATCGCTGATATCTAGGACCAAATTGCCATCATGCACCTACTTTTGCTTATGACCAGTGCATGCATTTTTAGCAATTCATCAGACAATTAAATATTTTCTATGCATTGTAGCAAAATTTATTTGCAGATATTTATTTATGGATATGGGAATGATCCATAGGATAACATATGGGTTAAGTATGCTTAGCTGCTTTTATGTATAGCATAATGATACTCAGATAAAGTCATAAAACATAAGGAAGTGGCAGCACTAAATTGTTAGCAGACATGATCTTTGATGCTTGTGCACTTACACGTCACAAGCCAAAAGCTTCAAGCTTGTAGAATGAAAATCAGAAACCCATCAAGGATTTGAAGAGTTATGCATTATTTCTTGTTATATATAACGTTCACGTTAAAGGTGCTTCATAATGGTAATCCCAAGTGAGTAAATTTTGGTACTAACAAATGCCTGCACGTACTGATCAAATTTGTTGTCATACTGGAATTGTGATGCATAGAATATAATAACGATGCATCTATTGGGATAAGAATAATTAAAGTTTTGTGCTGTAGCTGATTATTTAGATATAGATATGTATGTGTCCTCAAGGAAATGGATGGCCTCTAAGGTTTCCCTATAGCCTTTTAAATGTACTTTCCTTTTCTGTTCTCTTTATCCTTAATATTCCAGGCTCAGATAAGCTGTTACAGGTGGATAGGCATCAGCAGAGCTTATATACCTAGCTACAAATGTGTACTTGCATGTTTTGCAGATATCCTCTAGACACTATGCCATATGGTTGACATAGCACTTGGGCATATTGTTCCTTATTCCATTTTGGCATGTATCATTACTTGTCTATTATGTTGTTCTTTGGAAAAAAATGTTATGATGCATATATATGTATGATTTAATATAATTTTCAGGACGTGCAACCTCCCATACCTGAGGGCCTCTCACCTGACATTACTGATTTTCTCCGTCAATGTTTCAAAAAGGTAGATAAAATTGTTGCATTAAGGAAACTATACCCCATTTCAGTATTGCTTCTTACTTAAAAGACCATTTTCAGGATGCAATGCAGAGACCAGATGCAAAAACATTGCTATTGCATCCATGGATCCAAAACTCAAGGCGAACTTTGCATTCATCTTTGCGACAAACAGGTGGAAGTATAAGGTAATAATGCAATCTAGCAGTTTTATTGTAAATTTTCCCATTAAGGTGATCTGAGAACTTAAAACTTCTAATAAGTAATTAGTTTCTTAGTTCCTTACCACATGTTTTAGTTTTCTTGTTTGTTTAAATGAGAAGCTTTGTTATTGGTAAGTGGGTTGGCTTTTGAATTAAATGACCACTACGTGACTTGCTAATTGTTTCTGTTTTTATCCAGTTCTCTTTGAGATTCCCATTGATAGTATGTTCAAGACTGGTAAGAGGTCAAAATTCATGGGCTATACTCCTGAATGGAGTTTATTAATTAGGTCAATTTCCATTTATGTAAATTTGGATGGCCTAATTGGAAATAAACCAACAGAGCTGATTAATACTAACTCTATTGTTACAATTGTTGAGCACACGATTCTATACGGAATATAGAAGCTTCTGCAGTGAGTATCGAGTTTTGTTAAAATCCATCTGGTTTGGCTGGAATGTGTTGGACTCAATCTGTTTTGTTGTCTCCAACAGTTCCAGTGGTTTCTACTTTATATCACCGAAACTAATTAATTTAGCATTAATATGCAATTTTAAGCTTTGCAGTTGACATTCTTTAGTTAATTTGCTTTTGATGAAGGATTGTCTAGGAAGCAATTTTTACTAGTTTAAAGTATATGTACTGCCAAATTTAGTTATATGCCATAATCTTAGATGTGGTCCAACTTTTGAAGGTTTTTCTAGTTCAACAATATCTTAGACATAATATTGAAAACAAGGGGTATTTGTTTTTCATCTCCCTACTTATTTTTAACATTTATTTGTACAAATTGTCAATTTTTGACTTTACAACATTTAGCCCCTGTGATGTTTACACCCTAGTAACCAATTTTCACCTATAGGATTCTTAAACATACACCCACGTCAGTATGGCGTGCACCCGCTTTTCAGTGTGCATACAGTGCACTCATTTACCAATGGACATTGGTGAACTTTCACCATAAAATTAGGGGATCAAAATTTTATTTAACAAAAGACCTCACCTATTTTTCAAAACATTCTTTGTTTTTTTGTAAAGTTTTAAATTTCTTTACTAATTTATAATTTTTATTTTCAAGTATTTGGCTGAAAGTTCAAGATTTTATTTGACTCTGTCAAAACCATTTAATTGCTGAGACTGGAAGTCCAAGAATTGGACTAATGTATTTGATCATCCAACATTGACAAAACTTTGCAAATATGCGAAGGTTGCTGGATTTCTGCTTTCTGGATGCATTCTTTAATATTAGACTATATAACTGAGTTAAACTACTATATCACATTATAACTGCAATAACAAGTGACCTTTGATCCTCTGGAAACTCACTTACAAATTTGTCCAGTTACTTGTACAAATTTCAGGAACATTGAGGAGGATACCAAATTGAGTGATGGCAACTCAAATGCGGATAATCATAATGGCGGTGAAAGCCCATCAGCAGAGAAGACTAAGATTGCTATATCTGATCTTGAACACGTATGTCCTTTTTCCAATTTTTTGATTCTTTAATTCATATGTATTGTCAAGGGATTAAAGCCAAAGAATTGATCTAATTTCAAGGTCTTCTCAGTTTGCAGTTATACCTTTTAAGGAGATAATTTAAATTGAGTTATGACTTCTAAGTGTTCTAAGTTCTAACAATATAAAAAAATGATATAATTTGTTCTTCATGATCCAGGAAGAATCTAAGAAAGAGCACTTTGCTACTGATGCAATTCATACTAAAGGTTCTGATGGGGATCAAAATTCTAGTCTTGTTCAGAATGCCTGCTGGAACGGTGTTGAAGATAGAGCAGAAGATGTGCTTTCTGCTAAAGATCCTACCTTAGTTATCTATGAAAAGCCATCTTTGAAGTCTCCTGCTAAAGAAGCAAACTTAGGTAGTCCAGTAGCACCAGAAGGCAAAGGAGGTACAAGTCCTGATGAATCTAGCATGTTTTCCTTTGGATCTAAAGTTGGGAGAAACAATTTTCAGAAGGTGAGATGTTAATTTCTTTACTGTTATTTTGTTATCTCTTCTGTAAACCTCTCTGATATTGTTAAATGGCTTTTGTTTTATGGTGTTACAAATCTTTGAAGCTATCTTTTCCCTTGAGGTTTCATTTGTGTATTATTTCTATTGATTGGCATCTTTTGCATGCTCATCTTTGGTCTAAGTTGAGGATCACTTTTTTGGGTAAGTACGGTGACCTGGTCGGTACTGACACATGGTACCTGTGACTTGAAGAGGAAGTAGGAGAAGAGGAAGGGGAAGAGGAGCAAGAAGGTGGAGGGAAGAAGAGGAGGCACTGTAGGAAGCGAAAGGAAGGAGGTAGAGGAAGGTGAGGAGGTGGTAGAAGAAGAGGAGGAAGCATGCTTGTCGGTGGCACACGACAAGTGGCGAGTGTTTATGGGCAACAACAGAAGCAAAACAACACATGGAGGGATTCTGTTTGGGCGAAGAGAGCTCACGAACATAAGCCCTAAAAGTTTTAATTAAATTTTTTTTAATTAAGTCGGAGCGGACTGTTGGGTGGGGGCAGTCTACTTACTGCTTCACATATGCACTACCGATTTCATACCAGTCCAGATGAAACAACTAAACTTGGTCAAAATAGTGTTGCATATTAAAGAAGGTTAGATTACATAGTCAAGTTGCAGACACAACATTGTCGCATCTTTGCTATTTTTGTTTTGATTTATCTTTTATTAATCTTTCATTTGACCCAATGAATTTCAGGATGGCCTATTTTGGGCATTATAAATTTTCACAAGTTTGTGTTATTATTTTATAAATGTAATCAAATATTTTGTTGCTAACCTAGTTCATTTGTCCATTAACCTATTTCAAAGGTTGTGAAGCAGTCAATTACTCATGGAGCTAATGAGCTTAGTAGGTTTAGTGACACACCAAAAGATGCTTCTTTGGATGATTTATTTCAGCCACTAGATAGACAAAAAGATCAAGGTGCTGAAGCTTCATCATCAGCAACTGGTCAGCAAAATGACTTGGCAAAAAAGCTCAAAGCTAGAATGGCTCAGAAGCAAATGGAACCAGCACAGAACAGCAGTGGGAAGCTTTTACAACTTGTTATGAATTTGCAAGAAGATGGGATTGATTTTGATGGTTCGGTACGTTTTCTGTGTATATGCACTCATTATTAGCAAGTCTTATGGACATTCATAATTTGATTTCTGAAAAAGATACTCTTTTTTCTTACAAGGAAGCATTTGATTACTAGCTGTCGTGTTATATTTTTCTCAGGTCTTCGGTGATAATCTGCCAGCAGATAACACTTTTCCCATTCAGGTGCTCATTCTGTTTCTAGAGTCAAACCTTCTAGTTCACGAAGATGGTTTAGTTATAGGTTCCAGGCACTTAACAGTTATTGCACATTTGCACCTTTAAAGTTTTTTATTAGATAAAAAAAAGAATGACATAACTTACAAGCACCTCTTTTGTGGCTTTCAAATTTCTCTGAAGTCTTTGAGATTGCTTGTGATGCCATTTTTCTTTACCACCTTTTTTATTTACTTTGATCTCTCGGTCTTGTTGATTTTTGTGTTGTTTTCTTTTATTTTCTTAAATTAAGCAAAGACATAATTTTCTTGATTTGCCATATGAGTTACAGTTGTCTTTTGCACCCTCTATTGTAAGAACTAGAATTTTATGGTAGAAAAGTTATATTCTATGGAAGCATTTTTAGTGATCAGAAATTTCAACAAAAAGGATCAGAAGTTCAGCATATACTAGTTATGAGCTTTTCTTGATATGATTTCTATGCTCTCATTGTTGAAAATGCATGGTTTGTTGATAACATGTCAACAACAAGTTGAATCTAGCATGCCAATGAGGTGTCGGCATGCATTGTGGTGATCCATTCTGTAGGTGCTGACATATAGTATGGAATCATGTTATGCCAAAAAGATATTGGCATACCTCCATGCCATGATGTGGTAATGTTTCGTGTTTTGAAGTTGGTTTGCACGTAGAAGGTCAATTTAGGTAGCATACTAGCATGCATGTCATGGAAAATACTTTACCATCAACTTAAAGAAGTATGAACTTGTAGCATCGTTTTTTTCTCAAAATCAAACAAAATATGTTGGACATATAAAAACACATCTAGTTTTACCCCTTCACTTGTTGATTCTGCTTAGGAAATTTATGATTATTAGACGGAAATTAGCTTTCATTAATCAGCAGTTAGTACATGCTACAAGCTATTAAGCTTTACTACTCCATTATCTTTGGACTGAATACTTTTCTTTGATTGCATAACTTTTATCCCAGTGTAAATGAAGTATATATTCCTTTATTATCTAAATTATATATCTTTTTATTATCCTTGGTGATTATTTTGTTTCTCTTCTATGTAGTCTGTCGAATTTAGCAAAATAGTTGGTTTGCTAAAGCCTGAAGCATCTGAAGATGTGCTATTGTCAGCCTGTCAGAAGCTTATGGTGTTTTTCACTCAGCGCGCTGAGCAGAAACATGTTTACATGTCTCAGCATGGTTTCCTTCCACTCATGGAACTTCTTGAAGTCCCTAAAAACCGTGTACGTTTGCTCGCACATCTACTTTGTTAGACTTTTGTACTTCACCATGTAACTTTTGTGTGCTACATGATAGAAATTCATAAAGCATCATTAGAATGACTTAGTCCATTTACATTCTTGGTAAGAACTGATCTTTGTGGCCTCCACAGGTTATATGTTCAGTACTTCAAGTTATCAATCATATAATCAAAGATAATATTGGTTTTCAAGAAAATGCCTGTCTTGTTGGCCTGGTAAGATCACTTCTTCCTGAGATTATATATTGAAGATTCTTTTTATTGTGGATATGTTTAAATGCCAGTTATGGAGTTGATCTCTTATTTGGTATATGCAGATTCCAGTTGTAATGAACTTTGCTGTGCCTGATCGTCCTAGGGAAATCCGTATGCAGGCGGCTTTTTTTCTTGAGCAGCTTTGTCAATCCAGGTTTAGGATGTCACTTCCATATATCGTTTACCTTTACAATTTACCTTCTGCTATTTCCAACTGATGGTATCATGTTCTTTTAGCACTTTGACATTGCAAATGTTCATTGCATGCCGAGGAATTCCTGTTCTGGTGGGCTTTCTTGAGGCTGACTATGCAAAGTACAGGTTGTTACCATCCTTTATCTGATGCATTTTCTGAGTATGGTTGTACGACCTCTGCTAATTTTCTCTCTGTTATCAGACAAATGGTTCATCTTGCCATAGATGGCATCTGGCAGGTTTTTAAGCTTCAACAGTTGACCCCAAGGAATGACTTCTGTCGCATTGCTGCAAAGAACGGCATACTTCTTAGGCTTGTTAACACACTTTACAGCTTGAATGAGGCAACTCGGCTAGCCTCCATTGGTAGTGGGGGTGTATCTCTTCCACCGAATGGTTCTGCTCCAAGACCAAGATCTGGTCCATTAGAACCCCCTAATCGTCCTTCTGTTGTGCAGTTTGATTCAGCAGTCTCCAACTTGGGTCAAATTGATGCTTCCAAGGTTAGGCTTGAGCATCCTTTTCAATCTGGAGCTATAGAACAAGTGCAGAATCCAGCTTCTTATTCTCAGAGGACAGATGCTACCCAGTTGGACAAGCAATTATTTGGAGGAGATAAGAATCATCCAAGTCATGCTATGTTGGAAGCTTCAAAGGAGAATGAACATTTTAGTTTGTGGGATCATGAACCTTCTCGTGTGGATATTGACTTACCTAGGCATCAAAGGGGTACAAATTCTGCTGGTAGAAGTTCTACTGATAAGCCTCCAAAGCATATGGAATTTGCATCAAATGGCCACTCTGGTGGTGCAAGCCAATTAATATCTCAATATGATCAAATTCGTCCACTTTTGAGCTTGCTGGAGAAGGAACCACCTTCTCGTCATGTCTCAGGACAACTTGATTATGTTCATCATCTTTCTGGATTGGAAAGACATGAAAGCATATTGCCACTGTTACATGCTTCAACTGAAAGGAGGACAAATGGTGAACTTGATTTTCTGATGGCAGAATTTGCAGGTATTGTTCTAGTTCTTTCTTAAAGTGCATACATTTAACACTTAATTTGATTTTTTTATTTAAAAGGGTACGAGTCTAAAGATAGTTATGGAGATATTCTTAGATCTTTCTATCTGGGCTGTTAAGTGTCAATGATATATCTGTTTATTCTTGTACGTTATCTTCATATGAAATTTGAAATGCAGATTGGGCTTAATTAACTGTTTAAGAATAATTTATGTATTAAGAACTAGATTTGCTCCATAAAGTCTGGTGGCAAGCTGATGGATCTTTTTTTAAACTTGATTATAGCACAGAGTCACAGGCAAATTTTATTTCTCCTGAGAAAATATGAATGCATTATGCTTAAACTCTAAATTCTGGTATAACTGGTATGGGTTATTTTGTTAACCTGTCTTTGCCTTCCAGTTCATATGGTTCTCATCATGATCCCATTTAAGAAGGATGCAAACCATAACCGAACACATCTGCATTTGGATCATTCATCACTAGCTAACATCTCTAAACTTTATATACTGATTTGTGAAATGTTTATATCTAGCTTTGGGTATAAAGATTTTGATGTTCCAAGATAGTGTAAATTGTATAAAGAGTTATTATGTATATGTTTATATTGTTGGGTTTATTTGTGAAAGTAGCCTGGAAATTGGGACTCCAACATTTGGCAAATGTTGCCATTTTCTGTTCATAAAATTATTTCTATAATTTATTAGTAAAAATTTCTACGATTAGTAGCACTTTTGTAACACCCCAATTTAGTCCCACATCAGAAGTAGTCTGACAGTAGCTTGGACTCAAATATTTTGAATTATTGATTTAGCTTCAATGAAGTTAATAAGCAAATTATTTAATCAGGTCGGGTTGTGATAACTGGTATTAGAATTTACATTATTGGGGCACAGTGAGAGATTTAGTAAAAGACTACCTGTGGACAGAATTGGAGAGCATATCACGATGTGGAGCTATGCACTATACTAAGGCATGATTTTCAGCTATGTTAGGTTTTGATGAGGACATCAAGCCCTTAAGTGAGATAGATTTTAACACCCCCGACGTAGGACTTTAGTGGAGTGGGCGAAGACTTAGATTAGCTTATAAGGGTCTGATAGATGGACTATTGCTAACATAGGCTTAAGTATTTTGAGTTAGGGAATCAGAATCCAGGCTCAACCAAGTTAATAAACCAATTATGTTATCAGGCCCGGTCGTGACAACTTTAGTCTTGAAACTCCAGTTGGTGCTTCCTATGTATACTGAACTGTGATTTATATTCTTCTGGACCTTATTTCACTTGATAAATATGTAGTCTCTTCATTTTTATGATATTATATTTATTTTGCAGAGGTCTCTAGACATGGACGAGAAATTGGTAATACAGACCCTAATATGAAGCTTTCAAATAAAACAACAAAGAAGGTTTTACCCACAATGGGGTCATCTAGTTCTAATGAAGGAGTTTCTACATCTGGATTAGCATCACAGGCAACATCTGGTGTGTTATCTGGATCTGGCGTGTTAAATGCTAGACCTGGTAGCACTACTTCGTCTGGATTGCTGTCGCAGATGGTGTCTTCATCTAATGCTGATGTTGCAAGGGAATATCTTGAGAAGGTAGCAGATCTTCTGTTAGAGTTTGCACAAGCTGACACTATAGTGAAGTCTTACATGTGTAGCCCAAGCTTGCTTTCTCGCCTTCTCCAGATGTTCAATAAAATGGAACCTCCTATTCTTCTGAAGGTCACATTGAACTTCAATGAGAGTTAATAGCTCCTACTTGTTTAGGTTACTAATTCAATTTTCTGACAGGATTTATCTATCTTAAAATGTAGATCTTAAAATGTATCAACCATTTGTCAACGGATCCAAATTGTTTGGAAAGTCTTCAGCGCGCTGATGCAATCAAGTATCTGATTCCAAATCTCGAACTCCGTGAAGGACCTCTTATCTCTCAAATACATAGCGAAGTAAGTAATTTATTGCAAGTTTGCTAACCACATACAAATTTAACTGTTTTTCCTTCTTTATTTTTAGCTTCTGTGAAATTGTTTTGCATTTAGAATCCATCAAAACCAGACACTCTTATGCTTGTTTCTTGAGTTCATGATTGTAATCAAGGCTTGTAACTTTCCTTCAAACTTCTGCAAGCATTGACAACATATGCTATAGAAGAGTCAAGTGCAGCATCAGATCTTCATATATGCAAGTACATTGTTTACTTTCTTTGTCACATGATATTGACCTAGGGTCTGATTTGATGTGGCATGTTTTCTTAATCCTGCATTAAAAATGATTATTTGATCTAAATCTCCATTGTGAACAAGGATTAGATCATCCTTGCAACCTTATCTCTGAATAACTTGTATTTTGTATATACTCCTCATGAGGCTGCAAGCACTTGAACTTTGAAAATTGAGATTTCTTCCATTTATTCTGGTAGTTATCCTTTTTTTCTCTTGATCTTTTGTGTCCCAATGCACAATCCATTGGTCATTTACTATATGGGTTTGAATGGGGGAAAGTTTTTTAAGGTTCTTAAAGTGGAACTTCTGATTCTCTTTTGGTGCAAAATGTGGCTATTTTAACTTTGTATTTTGTTACTCGAAGGTCCTCAATGCACTCTTCAACCTCTGCAAGATAAACAAGAGGAGACAAGAACAGGCTGCAGAAAATGGAATCATTCCACACTTGATGAATTTTATTATGTCAGATTCGCCACTCAAGCAATGTGCATTGCCTCTGCTGTGTGATATGGCCCATGCATCTCGAAACTCAAGAGAGCAATTGAGGGCTCATGGAGGATTGGATGTGTACTTGAACCTATTGGAGGACGAAGCTTGGTCTGGCACAGCATTGGATTCAATTGCTGTCTGCTTGGCACATGATAATGACCAGAGAAAAGTAGAACAAGCATTGCTGAAGAAGGAAGCGATTCAGAAATTGGTGAAGTTCTTCCAGAACTGTCCAGAACAATATTTTGTACACATACTGGAGCCTTTCTGGAAGATAATTACGTAAGAAACATAAAGATTATTTTCATTCTTGAGCTTTGATCTAATCTCCCTAAACTCAGAACTTTCTTACCATTTTCCTGGTTGTTGTCTTTTGATTCACAAATGAAAATGCAGGAAATCATCCAGAATAAATACAGCTATGGCCATCAATGGTTTGACGACATTGCTAGTAGCCAGACTTGATCATCAAGACGCTATTGCTCGTCTTAATCTGCTAAAACTGATAAAGGTAATCTTTGTTAGCTTGGCCAGAAAAGTGTTTGTAACTATTTGGGTGAGTTTTGGATAAAACAGCAGAGCCAGCAAGAGAGAAGCTAGAATTGTATAAGAAAAACAGGAAAAGCCATTATTTGAGTGGAAAACTAAAATTTAGTAGGAACTAGCCAAATGATGGCTCCCTGAACAGATAATTAAGAGGCTTCAATTAGATATTTGTCTTGGTTTGCTCCTTATCACAGTATTCATTGGTCCTATCTTATTTGCTACCTCAGGCTGTGTACGAACATCACCCTAGACCAAAGCAACTTATAGTAGAGAATGACCTACCTCAAAAGCTCCAGAATCTGATTGAAGAACGGAGAGATGGGCAGCGTTCTGGTGGTCAAGTTTTAGTCAAGCAAATGGCCACTGCATTGTTAAAAGCACTCCATATCAACACAGTCTTGTGAATCTGGTTCCACCCATCTTAAAAGGGAACCAATTGGATCTCTGAAAGAAATGTATTATATATTTTTTTTTGGTTTTTTTGTTCCTTTTTTTGTTTCCTGTGTCCTGTAGGAGCATCTTTCAAGAGTTTGTCTGTGCTTTCCTATCTCGAAAATGATGATGAACAACCTTTTGTATATCAATCATGTATGTAAGTTGCTTTTTTATTCATATGATGTCCCCCTTAGTTAGGGTCACCCTTGAGCGGAACAAAGTATCATGCAAGCGTCTGTATCATATGCTAATGATGCTGCTCAGCCAGTTTTGCAGGTCACAGATTGTGATCTTAAGCATCTCATTATTCTTCCACAAGTATTTCATCTGCCAGACATCAGACCTACCTCCTAGGTATGACTGATCTCTGGAGCCTTCAAATTTGTTGTCAAATGAAATCTTACAACAAGTCGCTAAAGCTTTCAATGCCCCTGCAGTGTTGCAAGCTTGGTATGACCATCAGGGAGGATGTCTAATGACTGCCAAAAGTAAGTCCTTCAGCTTCTGGTTCCTATTATGGAGAAGAACATGCATGCTTAAGGCGCTTCTTTGAGCGATTACAGAGTGAATGCTCTACATTAGTAATTCATTTCTCATTTACATCTGTTATCTGCGTGCATTCTAATGGTGTTTTCAAGTATCCCCTCACTAAGAATTTGCCCATCTTCGTCAAATTTTGTCACTGTAGGAGCAAGATCCCAGATTTGCTTATATCATATATGGTGCTGTGAGCTTATATGTGAAATTTATAGGCCTACTTTCGAGCATTATAAACTCTGGGTGTGCCAACACAAATAACAATTGACTGGTTTATCGTGTGTGTTACGGCCTTATGGCGATGTTAGGATGGTACTATGGATTTCTTTATTGTGGAGTAGAGTAGGATCTGTAAGTTCAAATATCAGATCTCTCTCTCTCTCTCGTTGCTAGTACATCGTAGAAGAACTGGTGATCTTCCATTGAATATAATCGCATGAATTACGCATCACGGGTAAGCGTTACGACATAAGGACTTACTTTTGGCACACCCTTGATAGATCTATTTTGTGCAGGTTTCTATGTGACCGGGAGATGCATCATATGACACTCCATTGATATGAATCTTTGCTTCGGTAATTACACATTCTTGATTCTTGACCCCTTAATTTGATTTCATATGCCGCTCTTTGTAGCAATGGCGAAGTCCTCATTTGGAGATCTGCCTTTGAGCTGCAAACCTCTGATCATACTTTTAGAAGAGGTGAGTGCTGCAATCGCAAACAAGTCACTATTCAGTAGTTCATACATCCATATGGTTTACGTATGTATACCTGCTTGCCAAACATGACTTGAAGAATTGTTTGAATAATAGTGGCCCAGATGTGTGCACACACAACAATTTGTTACCGTCAGCATTTGGTTTTGCCCTTGAGAGCACCAAATATTAGTTTTCAAGTCATCCCGGAAAATAAAATAGCACATGAGCATACAATCAGCTCTGAATTGTTCATTTAGCCAGAGTTTAATTTCTGGTCACAAGTCATTCCAGTGGTGTCACAAGGATGCTCGGCTCTGGAAGAATTTATTGAGTGCATGCAGCTGAACCTTCTCATAAGAATAAGAATCAAGCTTCTCTGTGATTTGTAGAAGACAAGAAACCGTGGAGTACTTTTACATCCTGAAGAATCACTAATGACTCCTCCCAGGCCCTGCCGATGATAACCTGCAGCAGTTGATGGGATCAACTATGTTACCATCTTATCATCAATCACATAATTCTTTCAAATGTGGTTTTCCACATCCCAAGAACATTCTAATCAAATTCCCTTTATTAAGGGAATTAGGGGCCCTATAGGAGAACTGAAATTTTGGTTTAGTTCTAAAATGCTCCAACTAGACCTGAGGGCGGGGCACTGAAAGATTAGATCGATTTCCACATGGGATATTCAAGTGTATGGCCAATGTAAGGAACTGACTTGAAGGAAGTAATCCAAGTTCTTGTAGATTGTACCAGATGCTTATGTCTATTTAAACTGGTAAACAGTTTCCATCACCACACAAAACAATATTCCAATTATTTAAATTATCATGCAAATCATACAACAGAAACTAGATTTGTGATTACCTTAATAAACATGTGTCATCATGTCAGGTAAATACTATCCAAAACCGCAAATCCAGCTGCCACCCCACCTTCATTTGATGATGAAACCTTTGTCCGCATCAGATAGCCACATTGATCGTTCATGATCACTTTATCTTTGTTCCTGTCATTTGGGAATGATTCCATGTTACTCGGCATTCAAGAGCAATCAACAAGGGAACATGGAGGCTGTTTAAGCATTAAATACCTTAAATAGGCACCATATATTCCTAGTTCCGAAATTGCATTATCCTGATGCCAAACACCTTCTCGGACCAGAAAAGCAAGAGAAGCTGTCGGAAATATTCTCTGCATCAAAATGTATGCAGCAAGTTCCTCAGTCCCTTGCTGTTGCAGCCTAATCAATGTTTCCCTTACATTGTCACCATAAATGTTGTTTCCTGGAAGTGGATTTACAGCATACCAAGTTGTCAGGAGGTGGGAGAAATAGGAAGACAAGTAGAGACTTGCAATAAAGAATAACCTCCTCCTTCTCGTTGGGGTTTGAGAACAAACAAATCAGGTTTTTCTATAGCAGACTTCACAGCATCTGGATCATCCAAACTCCACAACCCTGCAAAGCATTTCCGCACTTTTGCAATGTCCTCAGTATCAAGGAACCTGCAACACAAGCTAAAAATTACTGAGCAAGCAAAAGCATTTACTATACGAAGCAAACAACACAGATATGATTAATTTAACAGCCGCGAGAATATAATCATAGTTGTATCAACAAATTTGACCAGCTTCATTTGATCAGAACAAGGAAAACTTCTAAATTATCATATGCAGGCATAATACCCAGTTTGGTGTTTAGCTAATTCACAGGCAGTTTAGATGTCTCAATGTCAGATCACTAGCATCTTCAATAATATCTTGGTGCTTATCTCTCGAATTCGATAATATACTTCTTCATGCAACCATGGTTCGTCTTACCGGTCTGTACTGATGTACCGACTTGTCATGGACAAACATATAAACAAGATGTTCGATATAATGCTCATGTATGTCAGTGTCTATCGGTTTTATTCATGCTTTGCACCGCATGCAGAGGGCTTATAGTAGGCTTGGCGACCCCATTTTAGTTGGCTTTTATGGCTGTGATAGGCTTGTATATGCAAGTTGTGTGCAATCGTCGCGCATATGCAAAACTGCCCAAAAACAAACCATCCAAGCAACCATTTTGGGGGTTTTCTATCTCTGTAGAGTGGTGCGGAGTGTCAACCGACATAGCACCAGGAGCTACTCGGGCGACACATGACTGGATAGGCGTTTGGGTAGTGTTTGCTTTGTTCCATAGCAATGTCATATGGGCACTTGTGGAGACTTTTGACCATGGGGTACCACTTTAGACCCTTTATCGCACGACCATTTAGAATTTACGAAGTTTAAGTTTGTAATTTGAATTGCCTATTAAATGTTTACTGAAGGACTACTTGTGGGATCCTAAGCTAAACGCTTCCTCTATCTTGTCTTCACTTTTGCAGGTCCTTAAGGGACCATAAGAGGTTTCGAGGAGGCCGACCCTTTGCAGACGGACACGCAAGGGTACCGCACGACTTAGGCAAAACCAGCTAAGTTCATGATAGACTGACCATCGGTAAGGTACGTACCAACATACCGACACACGGTATAATGTGGTGTACTGATAGACTAGCATGCACCGCTCATATCAATCCCTTGTTTGATTGATACATACCGCCCATTACTGGCGTTACGTCGTGGTACGACGAACGTTGTATGCAACAAACCATGGGTTCCAACATAACCTGAGAGATATGATTGCTAATGAAGAAACCAAAAAAGATACTTTCATATTTGCTAGCGAGGGTGTAGTATGCTTATGGTGCCAATAATCATATATATTAAATTCAATCTTAAAGAGTATTCATAGTGATTGAACAATAAATTTTCACTAGGAATATGGTGTCTTATTTAAATTTATTGAGAATAAACAATCTCCATCAACTGGTAAAGACAATAACAATTCAATGCACCTTGCATTGTTCTAAACATGGGGATTTTGGTTCTAAGATTAGTAAGATAAGTTATTGCACAATGTAAAAATATAGAACATAAAACTACCAAAAGGAAAATGTGTGATTACCTAGCTTCATATAATAGCCCTATCAAGGCAGTAAGGAATGGCAATGACAGATGAGATATAAGATATAATAAAAATTTGTGAATCATTGATTTTGCCAAATAATTTATGACACAAGCAAGAAAAACCTTTCCAAGACATTTGGTTTTGCCAATTCTTGTTGAATCTTCTTTGTTCCAACCAAATGGTAGGAGATTGAGGGGCACTTGATAGCAGATGACTTTTCCATCAAAAACCTTGCTCGCCATTCCTGTGATATGAGTGTGTAAATAAAACACACAAATACCATTATAAAAGTTTACAAAAAATCACTTCAACTCATATCACAACAGAAAACCAAAGATATCTAAATAAGAGAGACTAGACGATATCACATACTGCTTCTGAAGGATAATCATTTGGCGAGTAACCAGCTCGGAAATAGATCACAGCAACTGTTTGTCCATCACTGCATTAAGGACAATAATGGCAATATATTAATGCAAATAAAACTCTTATTAATTTCAACTCCATAAAGGACTTGGCTAATTTAATAGGGAAAAGTACATACACTACAAGTGATCCATCAGGCAATACATGTCCTTGCGTATCTATTTCTGATAAGGTCTTGCGGATAGTGGCCACGCCATGTGTGTTAGAATGTTAAGAAAAATGTGCTGGCAGAGGACTTGATGATGACACTACATGAAATGCTAATCCAATAAACCAAATGTCAAGCCAGATGTTAAAAAAAAAAGTGACCTCTTATAATCTATGATAATCCTGGATAAAAAGGGGGAAACCCCATATTTTGACACATTTTATCTTAAGTGACAAAAAGAGATTATTTTCTTGCAACAATGCATCTGCATGATTTATGGTTTGCGAGTACCCTGTTATTAACATAAAAAAGCCTACTATATAATTGTTATTCCAGATGTCAACCAAAAGAAAAAAAACTAAAATGATATCTTATAATCTATGAAAACCAACTTAAACAAGAAAGGAAAAAACTCCATCTTTTGACAGAGACATGTGATATGATGTAACAAAGTGAGATTTCGAAGTAAGATAATATGACGAGAACCTACTATACCAAAAATGAGAAGGAAAATGTGTCAATACTCAATAGTATAAGGATATATCTCCTTCAGAACAGCACATAGCCAGTGTTGATCATACATATTGCGCTCTTCACTTTGGGCAACGACCATAACTACAGCACTGAATAAAAAGACAAAAGTGAATTAGGGAAGTCTATTTTAATTACATGTATACAATAAATAAATGTGTGTCATGTAATAAACCTGCTATTATTGTATTCATTCCATGCTTTTGCTAATGCTTCTGCAAATCGACTTACAGCCGTGTTTCCAGGAACTCTTCTTGAATCCAATCCCAGGTCCTTTCCATATTGGTTAAGTAAGATTCTGTGAAATGACACTTATTGTCAACCTCATGTATTGTAATATGTACAAAGATCACATAAAACTTCCAATGGGAGGGACAAATTGGAAAAAAAAAGTTATCTAGATAGCATGCAGCAGGGATCTTATGAAAGTCCCTAGAGAAATACTCAGATAAATAATCTCAAGATTCACGCGACCCTCACTTGATTTCTTTGTTCCATGCACACTTAACAATTTTCCATTTCAAACCCTGCTTCAGCTAGCAACAAAGGATCCTTTTAACCTCAAAAGAATCCTTTTACTTACGTTACCTTACTCCAACATTAATTTGATGTTGATATATAACAACAATATGAAGACAGTCCATATAACAGAATTGAAGGCTATAAAATTTAACAAAAGAAACGCTTGAAAAGCTCCTATCTTTCATATCCCACTCAATCAAAATCTTAAGATGGTACCTAAATACCACAATGGAAATGAAAATTATAGCTGGATTGGATGTTTTGGTTGGTAGTTATAGCTGTCTCACTCCAGTTTTAATTTAAAAAGTACAAACCTTATTAACGCCAAAAGATATTAGCACATACCACTCATGTCATGTGAGAAAAAAACATATGAATAGGCAACACGATCATGTTTAAAGCCCTGAATTGATTATACGGGTCACATTCTAGTACTTTTAAGATGATCATATCCTGCTCTAACGTTTCTATCCTAATCTCACTTATCATCAGTTTTACTTCGGAACACACTTCAAAATTAACTGATCCATGCTCACAATTGTAATAATTGTTTTTATTGCTAGGGTTTTGAATACCGGTCTGTACCAATGTACCGAACTCTGCTCGGTATGGTACGTGCCAATATGTATTATTGGTATGCTAGGGTGTACTATCGGTACACCCTAAAACCTTAAAAATACCTCCATCTACCACGCCAGGGCATACCGACCGGTATGACTCAGTAATGGTCGAAATCCGAGACGATATCGGTTGGTATGCCTCAGTACCAATCGATACGCCTCAGTATCGGTCAAGACACTGGTACCGCCACGTAGAGGACGGTCCGCGTATTGGTATCCTCTTGGACCAGTATGTACCACCCGTACTGAGCGATACACATCAAAATTGAGAACCCTGCTTATTAGATATATCAATAATCATAAATGCCACATTTGATCTTACTGAAAGATAAGAGTGACAAATAGTAGAGATGAATCACACCAAGTATGTGGCAAAGGAAAGATTCCAAGATGATGTGGCAAAAAATTGTACTGAAGATTTAAAATTTTACGACCAAAATCACGAATGTGATGGAAAAAAGATGAGACCCATGTAGCCAGTAGCAAAAGGTTGGGATTTTACAACTTGTACAAAAATGATGAGACAAATACAACATGATAGAACATTATGAACTGAGGTCAATCATGAGAATGGAGAACCAACAAGAACACACAAAAAATTCATACTTCCTTCTTGTAGTTACAGACTCTGCCCATCAACTTGTACAAAAATGATGAGACAAATACAACATGATAGAACATAATGAACTGAGGTAGACCATAAGAACCAACAAGAACACAAAAAAAAAAATAATACTTCCTTCTTGTAGTTGCAAACTCTGCCCATCAAGTTTACCAAACAAGAAAGACAACCTTTTGGTTCAAGCTGCTAGTTTATACAATCATGGTAATCTAGATGCATATTCTGTGAAATACATGGGCTCAAATTTTTTTTAAAAAAAACGGCAAGGAATTTAGAGAGTACTTAACCTGTGAAGCTCACTGACTAGGCAACTAAGACCAGGAAATGAAGATGAAATGGTGTTCAACTCTATTTGCAAAAGAAGATTTGTTTCAGCATCCAGCATATAATCAGACCGGTGCAAACCCAAACGAATATCCTGAAAACTTGGTGAAATATAATTAGATCAAAGCATAAGAAATAAATAAAAAAAATATAGAACTCTTCTATTAAAATTTGTTCACATAATTCTCTGTTCTTCACTGCTAAATCAATTAACTTATGACAAAAATAAGAGAAATTGACAATCGAGGTGAGAGAATCACTTCTGTTTTATTTATTTCTAGCATCTTCGAGTGGATGTCAAGAAGTCTACTTGTAAATGCATCCACCTTCTTCGTTCTGCATTAGCAAACCAATCATGACAATTTAACTCACTGTTTGTCAAGGGTGCAAATATAAGGCCAGCATCTAAAGTATTTAAGCATTCCATTACCAAAAAGAAAGTGAATTTCACTGCCATATAAATGAAATTCAGTCAAAACAGAATTATTTCAGTAAACACAGTATTGTTGACGGGTGCTCATGTAGGCGCTCGAGTGAGGCGAAACTCGAGCACCTTGAATTGGTCCCAGTAGGCGAATGGAAGTGAGCGCAGCCCAAGCGTGTGCCTGAACCCGAGCATTGAACTGCTCAGGTGTGCTTCCCGTCTCTTCTTCCCTCTTATCATCACTCTCCCTCTTTGGAGCTAATGACAGAATACACCATGTAGTTAGATCCCTTTAGCATCCCAGTCCCTAGACTTAAAAAATTTATATTGGAATCCCTATAGTTATGAAAGTGAAGCATCTAACTCCATTTACCCTAACATCGTTGGTTTTATTGACGGAAATACGAAAACAATGGGCAAAAAAATAATTTCAACGTCCTAATTATGTTTTAGGTGGTGGCAGACGACGACACCACTGGGGTCCGCAGGTAACTATTGTGGATGAGAAAGGAGAATGGTGGTGAGACATGAGGCAAACGAAGAGGAAGACGATGACGCAGATGTCGTCAGCATTGACATAGTTGCCAAGTGACGTTGACAACATCTACCTCGTCCTCTTTCTTCCATCCCTTTGCCTCATCTCTCGTTGTCGCTCTCCCTCCTCATCCACAATAGCCACCCGCAACCCCCAATAGTACCGTTGTCCACCACCACCGAAAACATAACTAAAATATTAAAATTACATATTTGCCCATCGTTTTCGTGCTTCTGTCGATAAAATTGATGGCATTAAAGTAAATAGAGTTAGATATTTCACTTTCATAATTATATGGGTTACAATGTAAATTTTTAAGTCTAAGGACCAAGATGCTAAGGAGGTCTAACTATAGGGGATAATCTACAAATAACCCCTCTCTTTCTCCTTCTCTCTTGCCCCCATCGAGCCTCCTCGATACCTCCCTCGCCCCCCCCTCCTCCATGCTTCTCCCCCCTTCCCCCTCTCCTTCCCTCCAATTGGCACTCTCCCTCCTCATCCTCCTCCACCATGGTCTATCATCAGCCCTCACCAACAGCTCTCATCCCCATTCCCTTCTCCCCCATCCTTCCCTCCAGTTGTTGATCTCCGTCTTATTCCTCCTCGTCACACCCCACCAAGCCTCACCATAGCCCCCCTCCCCCTCCCTCCTCTTCTTCCTCCATACTTCTCCCCCAACAACACTCTATATGGAACTCGTTTATTATCTCATTTTTAGTATTCATATTTCTCCTTAATTATATTTTTTATAATTTTAATATTCACAAATGCCTTGCTTCGCTCAGACGAGTGCCTAATGCCTTGAGCATTTTGGCACCTTGATGTCTTTTAGCGCCTAGCACCTTTGATTGCACTGACTAGAATTTTAGCGCAAACTTCAAAAATCAACACAACTATAATTAACTAGCTTCACTCCAAAGAGGAAAAGGACACAGTTGGCAAGAAAAGATGTGCATGTTGAAGTTATTATCATTTAATGAAATTCAGAGGGAAATTAAAAACGTATAGATAGAGTAACCTAACATGATGAAATTTAGCAGATAAACCTGTATATCAACATTGTCCAAGGCCATGGTGGCCAATTATGGATTAGCAAAAATAGATTAAAACAGCTTTCAAAGACACTGTTATGCTTGGTTCTGGTGCATATGCATGTAGCCCATTAGATCGTTATAACATAATATGATACGACGCAAAGTCCAACGGCTACCTAATAGGCAAATTCATCTTCTCATTTGAAAGCCTCTTTTAGTTAACCAATAACATCTAAACAACAGAATTAGCAAAAGATACAACTTAATCCAGCATCATGCCTCGCAGGCAATTGCTGTAGACCTTGCTTATGACCTTGAATGTAATCACCTTATGTCATGTAAGATATTTCAATATCAATTGTACCCCTTTTAATGGCATCAGCCAAATACTAGCTTGGACAGGAAGATATTTCTTCATAGTCCATGACATACTAATATGAAAAATGACACTGATATTGAACTCTTTAAAGGCAAATAAACCAAAAACCTAAATCTTGGTTTGAACTTATTTATGTGTCATCCTTGTATGATACTTTTTATTAATCTTCATTTGGTTAAAGGGAACCTACTTCCAATTATTCTTTTTGGATAATTTCACAGAAAAATGACCCTATTGTATGAGCATCAGTGTAAACTTAAGTAGATGGGAAAGATTTAACTCAACCTCATATGTAGAGCATTAAACAATGGGCACAAAACCTAGTTCGATATGAACCAAGCGTATACATGCACTGGAACCCGAAAGCATAAAAATCTTGGGCTACTGAACATTTTCACAACTGCATAGATTAATATCTTCCAGGTAGAGGTGAACATATATATCAATAGGTAGAGTCAAGAATGCAAATAATTCGATGGAGATAATCACTGAGGTTATGTGGCTGATTGGATCAGGATTTAGATCTGCCCATTTCCAGAGTCGGTAATTAGTTCCATCAAATTACTCTAAGAAACTCCAAGGACCAACCCCCCTCTACTAGCAGCTAATATACATTAATATTAACAGAAATTAGTAATCTGAAAGATGTGTGCGGTCAACCTTAGCTGCACCCATCATATTTAATCCAGTCATGCCGCATGTATATACAACTCCTAAATATTCTTAGCAACTAGCATCAGAGGTAGTAATATACAAGTTAGGCTACCTGGAATAATATGTGTAGTTCGCTGTGAAATAGCAGGCTAGAAAGAATGCATTTTTACCGGAATTGTTGATGAACCTTTCTTAAAAATTGTGATTTATTAAGAACATGTGAAAATTTGCAAATATCTTCACATGGTATTTTAAAAGGAGATTCTCATTATAACGTAAACTACAAAGCACATGATAGAAGATAACGCATGACGGCAAATTAAATGTTCTATGATATGAACAATATTCCTTAAGCTTAAAACTTCATCACAAAACTACTAATTGTAGAAAATTTCAGCATGCTAGTAGTTAAAGCTGAACTTGAAGAAGTAACCATCCTTGGTTATCTGTAACAAGCCAATTATTGTTATTTGTAGGTATTCAGATCAAGGTCTGTCATACTAAAGCGTACCGCCCATACCGGGCGGTACGTACCGGTCCGACAGGTTACCGGTACGCAGATCGCCCGGTACCGCTACAGTGCTACAGTGCTACAGTATTTTTTACTACAGCACTGTAGCAGTGCTACAGTATAAAAAATATAAAATTATTCGATACACCCTGATGTACCGCCCGGTACACCGGTACCGTACCGTACCAAGCCCGGGTCGAAATACCGGTACAGTACGATACGACGAATCTTGATTCAGATATTACATATTATTGATAATTTCATGTTGCTCTTCTAAGTCCAAATAACACAGTCATCAACCACTACAATTACCAGAATTAACGATTCATCAGTCATACTGAAAATCAGAACAGTTAGTAATCAATCAAGAACTATAACAAAATTCAAATAATGCTCAGCTGCTGAAAGAGGAAAACCTAGATAAAGAATCTTGCAAAAACTTTCCGTCCAAGCTCACACGGTCAACAAGCTCATTGAAGATAGGAGCTAATTCACACGCTTGCCTCCAATGGGCTTTTGGGAATGACATGGGCAGTAGAGCAAATGGTGCATGAACTAGACCGACACCAGGGACAGTTCCTGAATTCTGCATTGTACATTTATCCAACAATGAGTTGCAGGTTTATGTAATTCCATATTTCTTTTGCATCTGATATCAACACTAGTCAACATTAAAATTTACAGAAGCATCTTAACAATAGACTACTTGCACTAAAAATTAAAGAAGCGGGGCAAAAGAATATTAAATCCTATCAGGAATGTGAAGGCAGAAAACTTGTTAAGCATACACGGTTCACATAATAATCAAGATTCACGAAAAAAAAATTTCTACCGCAACAAAAGGAAAGTGCTGAAATCAATATACTGCAGAATCTTCTACTTTTTTGCAACGAAAGCCTAGTAAGATTTCATCCGAAGTCAACATGAACAGAAATTGGCACTTATTCTGCAACGCACTCTCCTATACTGAGTCCCAATGGACGTGTCTAATCTGAAAAAAGATAAAAGAATAAAAAGGAAGATAAGATTATGAACACAAACTGGGTGAATTTACAGTCTACTCGACAAGTATGTTTATCTATGAGGAAGTGCGATCACTCCAATCACCATCTTTCGTTGTCTTCTTTTTCTTACAGTAATACAGGGAGAACAAATGGTTAAGCCTTCACAATACAAAGAATTATCATATAACCTAACATGTGAGAAATCATGGCATTGTAAAAGGAAACAAAAGATGAAGTCTTGTGACTGAGGCGTGAATTCGTTGAAGATATGTAACTAATAATAATCAGAGAACCAAACAGCAAGGGAGACAAAGATTTCATCTTGCAAAAGCAAACACAAATTTCAGCGTGGAGAAAACCGAGACGAGACCTGGACGCGCCTGTCCCCGACGACGAGACCGTGGAGGGCGCTCCAAACGAGAGCATCGTACATCATCTTCTCAACCAAGTCAGAAGGAACGCCACGATGGAGGGTCGCAGCCGCCGCGATATCGTCCGTGGCCTCCTCTAGGTCACTGGACCCGAGGCATCGCGGAGGATCCATTGCCCGACGCGGCGCGCGGAGGTAGGTGGCGCGCGGAAAGGACTTGTGACGGAACCGGAGGGCGCGGGGATTGGAGGCGGCGGCGGCGGCTGCCCCGTTCCTGGAATCGATGGGAACGGCGAAGGACGGACACGATTGGCGAAGCGAGAGGAAGCCGCCAACGGTCATCGATTCCTCCCTATCTCTATGAAGTGGCGCGATCGAGTGGATCTCCTCGTCACCTCCACCACACAAACCGACACGGCCGCCCCCTCAGTGTCCTTTTTATTCTGCTGAGAGACAGTATACCAGGCCTGAGAGAAGTGGGTCCCTTTTCTGGTACCACCGCTATCTCCAGTAACAACGAAGGTAACAAAGGTGGTGACCTGCTTCTTTGTTAGCGTAGAAAAGTGAACCCTCCAATAATGTTTTAGAATATTCGGATAAAATCGGATTCGATTATTATTATTATTATTATTATTATTATTATTATATATATATATATATATATTCGGTGAATTTTCGAGAAAAACTTAATATTTTTAAGATTTAATTTTCTTTTCAGAGGATATCTCTTTTTCATATTTCCCAAAGGGTGCCACTCATTTATTGTAATATTTGAAATGTCCTCTAAGATAAATGGAACAGTATTAAATAAAGATAGATGGTAAATCTGTTAATGAAATTTATATTATCAATTATAATATTTTTAATAGACAAAACTAAAGTAAATAACTCAAAATCTAATATAAATCAGTTCATCTATATAAAAACAGTTTCAAATAGGCATCCTTATTGGTTTAGGAATGAGAACAATTAAATGGTGAAACTTCTATGTCAGTTACATCATGCCTTATAGTTTCATCAAACATTATAAGTCAATCAAAAAAATATTATAATTGAGATAAATAAACTCAATACCCAACAGAAACTAACTCATATAAAATAGAAAATATTTTAAATAGTTATCTTTGTTTTGGAACAAAAACAATCAATATATTAGTTATAAAATAATTCTATCCAAAAAATATTATAACTGAAAATTGAACTAATTCACACTATATACTGATCCATAAAGTTGAGTTTAAAGTGACATACAAGTTTATGTACTTTTAATTGAATTTATAATCCAAGTAAAAAATACCTTAATAATTATATTTGGATTTGCCCCTCTAAATAGTGACTTGTTGATATTATATTAAATAATAACCATATATAATACTTTCTTGAGTCAATAAGCCCAAATCAAGTCTTCTATCACTACTGTTTTATATGGTCATCAAAGTTCCAACAATTGGCATGGAGATTTAACTCATGTAGATGAATGATCTCTTAGTATCTCAGTCGTCGGACTCCATTGCCAACTTCTTGTCAATCATCTTTCTAATATAAAAATGGCTATTATGATAACTAAGAAGCGATAAGGGTGTTTTTTTGGCAATATCTTTCATGTACTCTTAACCATTCTTAGGGTAGAGTGAAATTATCGCATCTTTCCGTCTCATCTTCTTGAAAACAGATCCTTTTTTAGCAAACAATATTCATGACAATGTTAGTACGATACTTAATTAATAAATAATTTGGGAAGAAAGTCTATGTGAATATTCAATGGTAAACACATATTTGAAGGTGATAGTGATCCTTTACACCATGATAGAGTGAGCTGGCACGGTTTGATTCAGCCCCGGATGCGTAAGATCATCCACCTCCAGTGGGTCGGGTTCGAGCTCTGGCTTTTGAGTCGAACGCTCCCTGGGATTGACTGCCTGCTCTTCAAGCTCCGGTTCCTGCACACAGGTCGGGGTCAAGAAGGGGCTCCCGACCTTGACCCCTTCAAAGATCTTATTAGTATTGAGTGGCCAGAGAGAGCTCTCACACCGATGGACCCCTCGAGGGGTTTTTATCTTTCCGTCGTGGGAATCGGTCGTACCTGGGCTATTTTATCACTGTCGGCATTGTACTTGGTTGGCGCTGTGCATGGTTGGCGTCGTGCACGATCAGCACCGTCCCGAACTTTACGGGACGGTGCGATGTACGGCACCATCCTAGCCTTTGCGGGATGACGTCATGTTAAGGGGATTTGTGCTTGGTGGGCGTCGTCCCAGCCTTTGCGGGTCGGCATCGTGCCGACCTTACATTTGTGGGTCAGTGTGGTACTCGCTCGGCGTCATCCCGACCTCTCTAGGATGATGTTGTGCTTCGTCGGTGCTACCTTGCCTTCGTAGGAATAGTGTTGATCGAGGCATATTGTCCTAGATACTAATGTGGTTGTGAATAATGGTAGATTCCCCGTATGTGTCATATTAGAAGGGATCATTCATTTTTATGCTCGAGTTTGGGTATTGATATCGTATTAATCGGATATGCTTGCATGATGCTACATCATCATCGATTACGTTGAGCTTAAGTAACACGATATCATCACACACATTATTATCTAACCAATTGTTTATTACGATCAATTTAGATATTACGTGTCAAGTCTTGATCGATTATTCTCGTAAATGTCATGTGTTGACCATCCAATTTAATCATATCAACTTACTACCATCATCCCCTCATTCGAGCTTCTCATAGATCGATTGCATTGATTTCATAACATCTAAGTCAAAAATTCAGATAACCCCGATTTAATTTCAGTTCGTTTTTATGATTCGGATGACGAATGAACCCTTTCGATCGAAATAAATCAAAGATTTTTCTTACATAATAATACAAAATAAAATAATTTATTTTAAAAAATAAAGTTTCAAATTACTATGACAATATTATGTTCTAAATATATGAAATCAGATAAATATGTTAAAATAGCAATGGACCGGTCCATCTGCTATGTTTGATTTGAACCGCGTTGTCTCGGTCCAATTTCTTGGAAGCGAAGGAATGGACGTTCTTGCGCTGGAAGGTTCGCGCGACTTGCGATCGCAGCCTCTTGTGGGATACAAAATTACACATACATCCATCAAAGATAATAAGTATTTTCAAGTGTCCTTTTACAATTAATGTTATGGTATGTATTATAAAATATTTACGTATCTTCTTCTTAACTCATACTATTCATTAATATTTGTGATTTTAATTGTATTATTTAACAATATAATGAAGTCAAATTTTGACCCTTTATATGACTTGGAACAACGCACATCCATCTCATATAGACCATCGAAAAGAATGAAATGGATCATGTTAAAGTGGGCGAGGCCAAACTAGTGGTTGCAAAATTGGCAATCGGATTTATTTTAATATGCCACATGATTGAAATATTGGTTAGATGTGATGTCCCCTGAACCATCACATAATCCATTTAGTTAAACTTATTGTTGAGTTTGATGGAGATTGATAAGTCATCATTTGTCGGTTTAACATGAAACTCATGAGAAATTATCTATTTTTTTGAGTCATTATAATTTTATCATTTTAGGAGAGGGTCTTTGGTGATAAGACATTAGTTTTCGTGATGCGAGACTAAATATGTTTATTAGAGATAAATCAAATTATGTGATGATGGTTGAATTGAGTTTAAAGTTATAATTATCTAGTCAATATGATGTCTCATATTGAGTTTATGGGAGATTGATAATTCATCATTTGTCATCATTAATTAAACGTGATGATTCGTGATCAATCATGAGTCCTTACAATTTTATCTTTTATGAGAAAGGGTATATATTGATTTTTTTTTATTTTTTAATCAATGTGACATAAAATATGTTTATTAGAGATAAATCAAATTATGTTATGCTTGTTGAATTAAGTTTAAAGTTATGATTATTGAGTCAATAAGATATGTCAGGAGTTAACTTGTTGAGTTTATGGGAGATCAAATTATGTTATGCCTATTGAATTAAGTTTAAAGTTATGATTATTGAGTCAATAAGATATGCCAATAGTCGAGATCGAGTTAACTCATTAAGTTTATAGGAGATTGATATGTCATCATCAATCGTATATGAAGATTCATAATGAATTGTCGGCTGAAAGGAACCTCTAATAATGAACATTGATTTTTTTTTTTTTATCAATGTAAGATTAAATATGCTCATAAGAGATGATTTAGTTGTGATTATTGAGTCAATATGATATGCCTTTTGTGGAAGTAGACTTAATTTCTTATTGAATTTATGAGATTGATAAGTCATCATTTGTCGTCATCAATCCAACAGGAATTCATGATCAATTATTTGCCTTTGATGAATTCTCATTCTCATAATTTTGATGGGTTTTTTTTAATTTCTTAATATATCACTAAATATAATTATTATATATAAATTAAATTATATGATATTTATTGAATTAACTTTAAAATTATGACTATCCAATCATGTGACTCTTAATTTCATATACAATTATTATATTAAACTTAATTATTTTTCACATGTTCAAATATATGTTGGATTTGGATTAGTGATAATCAAATTATAATATTAGATGGTGTCAAATTCTCTTTTTATTCATTAATTTTTTTTATGAGTATAATAAATATGTAATTTCAAAGCTTTGAGAGGACAAATACGTCAAAACACACAACAAAAAACAAACCGTCGTCGCGCACAGTTTCCCGTTTCCGATTCTATATATAGTCCGCCCTCCGCGTTGGAACAAATGACAGAAGGGTTCCAAAGGCGAACGATCGGAGAAGGAATGGCGGATCAGACGGCGAAGGGCGACGATTTGGAGCAGAAGGCGGAGAAGAAGCTCGCCGGATGGGGAATCTTTGGATCCAAGTACGACGACGCGGCCGATTTGTTCGACAAGGCCGCCAATTTCTTCAAGCTCGCCAAGAACTGTAATGTGCTCCCTCTTTCTCTCTTTTCCGGTAGCCATTGCGGTCATGTAGGTCGATCTGTTCCTTCTCATTCTTAGGAGAATCTGATTCTTTGAAATCAAGTTGAATCCGGTAGAAGTTCCTCGACGATGAAATGATCCCAATCTGGATTTGTTTCTGATTCGGAGTTAACTGTGTTAAGGCATTTGTCTGTGGGGTTAGTTGGATTCCAATCCCCTCGGTGTTAATTCTGCTTCCTATTTAGATTCCGGCCGCAAATCGAATGCTCGACAGCTATTAGTCTCTCTTTAGATGTTGACTATTCGTTGTAATCTGCATCATCTTCTATCTTCTTTGGTGCAATGACATTATGGTAATCTGCATGCTTCTACTTTCGTTGCAATGGATGTCATTTCGTTGACCTGCATAACCATGTTTTTAGGAACGGATGATCCATTTTGTGATGTAGGTCATGGCGCATAGGTGTAGAAGGTGCTGCTACAGGTGAACAGCATAATGGTGTAATTGCTGTTTTCTTGATCATTGTAGGTTTAGATTTGAAAAATAATTTCTGGAAATTGTTGTCGACATGTTATAAATAAGGTTGCATATGTTTTCACCCTGATCAGATGTAGGATTGCAAATTTTGTGCTGTAGAAATTACAGAACCATTGTATTGACTTGAAATCTGACAATATAAATCAGATCATATATAAACTGGTCATATTCCGTGAAAAAGAAAATAAAGTTACTGATCTAACCTAGCCTAGTCAAGCAACTAACAAACCTTTTGCTAAGATAGAGTTTGATTCAAGATTAAAAAAACAAACAGAGACTAATCCAATTAAATAAATTTAGAAAATGTATGTTATCCAAGTAATACAATTGCTGAAATAAACACTAAAATCTAAGTTGAAAACCTGCATTGAGGATTATTTTCATCATCATTAACTAAAATCGGCTGGAGTCAGGTTGAATCAGTTGAATTTGGTCATGTTCAGTTAATCTCTGTGTGGATCAGCCAATCACGACTGAAATGAGTTGATGTTTCAATTTTGCTTTGTTGTTATGATCTTTACCATTTTACAAAGTTCATTGCCCCTTATTTTCCCATTGCCAAATCTTGAAACATACAGAATATGATATTGGTCTTGAGAACACATCAAACAGTCTTTGTTTCATGTACAATAACTTTCATGATAATTAATAAGGATCAAACCAGCAACTTTGGGATGCAATGGTTCTTAATTAATATTTTTGCACATTGGTATTGCAGGGGAGAGAGCTGGATCAGTGTATACCAAACTTGCTAACTGTCATTTGAAGGTTGCTTATCTTGTTGGTTCTCAGGACATGTGATAGCTTCAGATATTGATATGTTTTTCATACTGATTTCATGATGCAGTTAGATAGCAAGCATGAAGCTGCCTCAACTTACGTAAATGCAGCAAATTGTTACAAGAAAATCTCACTTCAAGGTATATTCTCATGTGAGGAAATATTACCTAAGTCCTCATAACATCCAAGGGTTATATTCTACCGACTTTGTAATAAACTATCTTTACTCTGGACGTATGCGGTCTTGTCAACATAGACTCTGCTTTGTATGGGGAAATTGTCTCCTTTTTCAGATGCTAAGGTGTGTACTTGAGTTTTCAAACATAGTTCTACCTAATGTTAGTAAATATTTTGGTGTCACTCATTTTTTAAAGATAAATGATGTCATCATCACAACATCTAAACTCAATTACTTATAGATAGTTCTGAAAGTCTAATCGTGAGATCTTGTTTTAGAAATATAATTGTTTCAAGCATTATCGTTAACAGAAGATCAAAAGTAGAGGCACGCCAATTCTGTCAACCGATTAGACCAAAATTCAGGTCACATTCTTTAATAGAAGATGATACCTAGATTTGTCAATTTTACGTGGTAGTCAATTAGTCCCACATTGGAAAACAAGGAATAGATTGGCATATATAATCACTAGCATATATCCACTCCAAAGTGGATCTGATTGGTAAAGGAAATAACAAAGTTTTTTCTTTGTCCAAGAACTAAATGGACAGCTTCTCTGTTTTTGAGGTCTACTTGTCAACATTCCTGTGAATTGTCACAAAGTTTGGGCAACCACTTAATCATTTTCATTCATGGGTTATTCTCATAAAACATCCTTTTCTATTGTAAATATTGAATACTAGGTAGGCAATTTACATTATTTCTTTTCTCTGTTGACCTTCAAAACATGTTCAATTTCTGCAGATGCTGCTGAATCATTAAACCAAGCTGTGAACCTTTTTCTGGAGATTGGTAGATTAAACATGGCTGCAAGATACTGCAAGGTGATGGACCTTCCATGGGGAATTTCTGCCTTAGACTTTGTTTAGCATTACAATGATTAAATTGTAAACTTTTCTTTGTCAAATTTATGAGATATGCATACATTGGTAGATATAGTAATTGAGGTTTGAAACAATGTTTGGGGTTTTCACGCTAATATTGGCTTGATACATGACAAGCATCATAGGCTCAATACCTGGCCAACATACTGTTGCCATCAACACAACATGAAACCCATCCCAATTGTGTGCCTGGAATAGAATGGTATTAAGGTGATTGCACCACTTCATGATTCCCATTCCAATTGTGTGCCCGGGATAGAATGGCATAAAGGACGATTGCATTACTTTCATGATTCCCATTCCAATTTTGTGCCTGGAAGAGATGGCAATGAAGGTTCATATAGGTGATTGTACTACTTTCATGCTTCCCATGCCAATTGTGTGCCTGGAATAGAATGACATCAGACATTAAAGGTTTATAAAGGTGATTGTACTATTAATTTAAGTTAGCAGTAATTTGCATATATAAAAACATGCCCTTTTAGATATTTAAATTTCTTTTGTTGAACACCCACATCTTCATTTCACAGGAACTTGGTGAGTTATATGAGCAAGAACAGAATCCAGAGAAGGCTATGGATTACTTTGAGCGGGCTGCTGATCTCTTTCAAAGTGAGGAAGTGACAACTTCTGCAAATCAATGCAACCAAAAGGTTGCACAATTTGCTGCTCAGCTGGAACAGTAAGTTTAACAAAGTCCTTGATCTATTACCTTTTATTTATTCTTTCAGATTAAATAATGACTATGTAGCTGGAGGAAACTGTCTTCTGACCTGCAAGTAGGATTGGTAATATAAACCTCTCTGTTGCTAATACATATTCTTCAAAGATGGATTTGCTGAATATGACAGCCCATGACCATATTTTTGAGTTTCAGTTATTAACTACTACATTTATTAAGGTTCCTATCAGGTTCTGAGGATAAAAAGAAAATAGGTTGACTGAGTCATCTAGACATAAAAGAATAATGATATGCTATCACCTTTTTGTTGCATTCTCATTGCGGTTAGATGCAGGCATGCAGTTATTCTGCTCCAAAACCCTAATGCTCGTATTGATATATCAAAGTTAGCTAATGCTCTGCCATCAATGCTGGCTGGCATGTTATTTAATTATGTAACTTGTTTTTGTCATCATTAAAGATAAACAGTCGTCTCCATCTGTCACAACATTCTCATTTACCGTGTAGCCTATATTGCAACATTTAACACACTGGTTTTCTCACAAACATGTGATGCTAGCCTCAGAATTTCGACCAATATAAACAAAATCATTCTATTTATCCAGGGAGTTGTTTGACTTTGTCACTTCTTTCTGGTGGGAAGATACCTTGACATCTGGCATTTTGCTGTATATTTCATTATCTAGGACCTCTCGGTACCTACAACATTGAAGTTAGTTTCACCTTGTATTGATCATTGATGGTCTCCTCTTATATCTTTTGACAGTGGGACTTTTGCAGTTCATATCGTCTATGTTCTTTGTAGAATATCCTATATACATGTGCAATAACTAGTTTTAAATTATCTGTAGTTCTGAATTAATGTTCAGCTGTCGTTATGGATTCTTTGAATTCTGTTACAGTTGTGTACATTGGGATTTGACACTTATATTTTCTGCAGATACCCAAAGGCAATTGAAATATATGAAGCAATTGCACGACACTCGATCAATAATAATCTTCTTAAGTATGGTGTTAAGGGAATTCTCCTTAATGCTGGCATCTGCCAATTGTGTAAAGGTGATGTTGTTGCAATTACAAACGCATTAGAACGGTATCAGGTTTGTATGTTTCTTGGTTTGGTAGTTGAAGTCGTTGTTCTAAGTGTTCAATATTGTTAACCAGATTGTACTTGCTTGTGTAGGAACTTGATCCTACTTTTTCGGGCACACGGGAATACAAGCTTCTAGCTGTAAGACTTGAACCTCGATTCTATTTTTATTTTTTTGGGTAGGCTTGATTTTTCATTTTCTAATCCCCTTTCTATTCTGATTTGACCAATAATCATGTTTGCAAGAAGAGTGCACGTTCTCCGTTTCAAGCTTGGATCCTGATGAGTCGAGAGTATCAAACTTAACAATTTGGTTTTTTTTTCAATTTGTGCGATAAAAATGAAAGATATGTAAAATATATGGAGATTAAGTAATGTGTATAAGGCGTCTAAGTGTGTGGTTTTGGCATTTTTGCTGAAAGCTAAATCTATAAAAAAGAATATAAAATGACCATAAAAACTAATGAAAATGTAAAGAAATAACATGACATATTATCTTGCTCAAGAACTTCACAAACAATCCATCATTTGAGAATCTTCATCTTAATTGTCTACCGGATAACTTTATGAACTTGCATGTTAAATGGTAGTAGATATTCTGTCAAGGATCTAAAGTTGAAGTCAAGAGCTAATTTGTTCATTGATCTCTATGTTATAATTTGTCATATGTTAGCTCAGATGCTGTTAATTAATTTTTCTTTGTCCTCTTTCTCTTTCTTTAAGTTACGTGTCTATCATGAGTCATCTCTATGCATCTGTTCACACATTTTTGTATGTTAAAAAGTCGCCGTAAAGCTATCCTCTTGATGAAATATATGAACTACAAACTAGATCATCATATCTTGGCAGGAACATCTCTCAAAATATTAGCACCTTCATTGCAGGATCTAGCAGATTCAATGGATGAGGGAGATGTTGTGAAATTTACTGATGCTCTCCAAGAATATGATAGCATGACCCGGCTGGTATGTTTTTTGCCTTTTGATATTGATTCCATGCAATGCACTTGAGCATCCATGAACGAGATATGAGCCATAACTTCTGATTTATCTATGGAACTGATATAATAGCATGAATTCTAATTGACAATGCATTAAATTGTTAACTTGATATAATTTATTTCATTGCTAAAATTGACAATAAATATTATATATGTAATAAATGTATTAAATTTCTTCTCAATTACATGCCCAAAGAACATATTAAGCTAGTTGCTTGCTAACTATGACGGCCTTGCCTTGGTTTCTTAGAACTGAAATTTAGCCCTCATGGCTTGCTTCTTTAGGTCGATGTTCAACCATAATCTTGATATTTCTGATCGAGTCACCGAACAGTGCTGACATTCCAACATATATGTCATTTAATTCCATATCATATCAAAAGCCCTAATTTTACACCAAAAAAACCTTTCTTACTACAGGTTATTTTTTTCTCTGTTAGTTCTTCAAAACACAATTTGAAAGCTTATTCTAATCTTTATTCCTTCCTTTCTATGATCAGTCTTTGTACCTTGAGATTTCAAAATCTTTTGTTTACTAGGTCAAAATGCTGATTAACCCCGGTAACCATGGATTTTGATCAGCCACTGGATCTCTTTTTGGATACACCAGTTTCCCTTCTCATCATAAAGAAGCTTTCTCATATCGAGGCTAACTTTTCCATAACTGAAAAGAAAAGGTTCTGTGCAGCTTTATTCATCTGAAATCGTTATCAAGGCAGCAATGATGCACGTAATTGTCATATATGGGACATATTTGTTCAGTACTTGTGCCTGCTTCCTGTATCTGATAGGCATACCGTTAACTTGATTAAACTTGCGCAATGTTTCTGTTGATACCATCTCGATCAACTTCAGGATCCTTGGAAAACCATGCTTCTACTGAGAGTGAAGAATGCCATTAAAGCAAAGGAAGAAGAGGAAGACGATCTCACTTAAGCCACGCTGATATTGGAGTTGATATCTGTCTGTTCTTGCTAACTTTATGGTGGCCATTGTTTGTCTAAGGAAATTGGAGAGAAGGACTAGGATTCTAATGCCTTCAATTTCTGTGCATAAATTGTACTCGGATATGTGTTGGTTTTCCCTATCTTCACCACAATTTCACGATGTTTGATGATAAGAGTGGGTATATGCAGTATAATTATAAATGGGATGATTCTTTATTTGTTTTATGAATTTGATTGGTATACTTTTTAAAATCCTTCGCATATAGATCCCATTAACTCAGGTTAAACATGATCAATTACAGTTAATATTAGCTTGTTTTGAGTTAGAAGTTATTTAAATCTCCAAAGTGTATATTTCATAAGTTCAAATTTATTATCCCTTATTGCAAAGGAACCATCTCACCATTAGACACACTTTTTTTATTTTTGGCTACACATGCAATTTTCACTTCCATGTCAAGCTGACTCAGTTACAAAATGCATGGTTGGCTTTGTTTATTTTGTACAAGCAATAACTGATCTCACAACACTTCATCACAATATCTCAACTTAAAATCGAGAGTTCTTTGGATATTAATAACAAGCCAACATTTCTTGCAGAGTTTTAAGCACATAATGAAGGAGCTACAAGGATCATACCATGCCTCACAGTGTGGAATTCAAACATTGTAACTTGGTCATAATCTTGACATAGGGTTAACATTTAATGAACATACTTTCTTCCATGAGCAAGTACATGAGAGTCTAATGGTTGCTAAAATCTTCTCATTTTATGTGCTACTGCTCAACCTAATTCTGAAACAAATATGTTTCGAATTGGGGTGCTTGTAATGCTCTATCTTGAAAGAATATTCAAGGTAGAAAAATCAAATCCCCAAGGGTTCAAAAAACATAAAAAACAAGGTATTATATCAAGGCAAAACAACATAAAGATTGGCATGGTAAATACTTTTAAGAGAGGCTTGAGACTTGATTCTGCATTATAGCAGATGCATGAAGAATGAATTCTCCCATCCACAAGACCAAGTACATCGACGACAACAAAGAATAGCATGCCCTTGTTTAAGAACAGAGTTTAAGATCCTCTCAGATCAGTGGGCCTCAACTGATGCCAAAATGCTTGAGCAAAGTTGCCACTCATTTATTTGTTTTGTTTATCAATTAATCCAATAACAGATACTAAAATATGTCATAGCCTTGAAATATTTCCATGTCTACCCAACATTGAAGTGCAAAAAGAAGAGGCAACAATATTTCACATTAAACACCAAAACCATCTAGTATCGAATACATCAAGTATGCCACAGGAGCATATAATATCAACTTCAGATATCATCCTAATTTGCAAATGGATACATATAGGGAAAATGAATTACATACTACAAAAGGTACTACAGTATCTGCATACTGGATCGTGTCCCATTGCCGCCATATAAAGAGTACCGGTCTCGAGGAGGCATTTGGTTTCTTATATCGGTGTGAGGTTCTGAAACGCCATCACGAAGAATTGTTCTATCTCTTGTCAAGTCTGAGTATGGAAGGGAATACCTTCTCGCAGCAGGCTCTTCAATGCCAGGATGGTAGGAATCAAAATACTGCTGGTGCACAGAGCCTCCAGATCTGTTTGGGAAGGGTGTTCCATCTGTCGCCTCATTTGCAGGCAGGGAATACCTGCTGAAAGCAGGAATTCCCACTTCATAAGAGTAAGTGTTGAAATGTTGCTTTCCTAGTGAAATGTCAGCTTCATTTGGAACCGGTATCCTATCTGCTGTCGAACCTGAGTATGGTAGCGAGTACCTGAATGAAGTAGGAAGGTCCATACCTGGACGGTAATTACCAAAATTCAATTTACCCATCGAATTCTTGGACCCAGCTTCAGGGACAGTTGACGGATGACCGTCAGCAGTAGTGAAGGCATATCCAAGATGAGGATAACCAGTCGTCAAACTTAAGGCTGAACCATAAAGTTTCCTTTGCAAGTTTTGTGCCGGAGGAAAAGTGTCAGTTGGTAATCTAAACAGGCCAGCAGACCCAATGGGAACTTTCAAAGTTTCACCAGACAAAGTAGTCTTAGTATGGTAATTTCTTGCTGCTGGTAAAGCCATGGTGCCTTTCCCTGGCAAGGGCGACTGATAGAGCTCTTGTTTTAAGGATATCTTGGCACGCTGAAGAGCTTCCAGAACACCCCCCAAGCTACTGCTGCCAGCTGATTGAGGTGGTCTCTCGTACGATGGATCCTGAGTGCCTGCTAATTCCCATTTAGGTGTCTCCCTTTCGGAATTAGCAGTAGAAGGGCTTCCATTTAATGGTGAATTCATTTGGCTATGTGCTTGCATATTGATATTGTTACTAGAGCCACTGTCAGATTTATCATAAATTAAACCTTGGTTTTGCTTTTCAAACGAGCTCTCAACAGTGCTTACTTTGGCAGGAAATGCAACCTCAACCAGACAAGCTTCACTGTCAGTGACCGCCACATGATGCACTACTTGATCCGTCAAGCCCTCCACACAAGCGTGAGAATTACTTCCACTTCCAGTTCTAGGTAGATCAGTTGACACAAAGGCATTGGAGAATTGCACAACATTTGCATCTTGGCCTCCATCAATGGTTCCTTGATTTGCACTATCTGATAATTTAAGCACAATATCATCAGATAGACATCCAGGTTCCTTGGTCCCAGAGAGAACAGCTGATTTTGGCTCCTCATCTTCACATGGTATTTTCTCAGGAACTGCAAGTGAATCTTTCTGGGACTCACTATTGACTACAGCTACATGACACTGCTTCTCAGATTCAGAGTAATCCTGAAAATTGAGATAAAAATACAATAAAAAAGATAAATTAATGTATACCATTTGATTAAAAATATATATTCAGGAAGATTACAAATCAAAGAGTACTCCGGCTGTCAGACAAACTTGGCTACCACTTGCACTTGTGGTCTGAATATGTGTGTGTGTGTGTAGTAACAGGAGAATGAAGAAACTGTAGTCAGGAAGACTAAATTCTAAGCAAAAATTTGCTATGCATAGTGGGGTCAGGCTTTTAGTCTAAAACATGCCTTATATATCACATGCAGCAAGTTTTTGAAAAGAGTCTATTCACATTTCCTAGTTCAAATACGAGGTGAATCAAATACCAAGAAGTGGTATCAACAAAGCAATTGTGCAGGTGCAAAATGGACTAGACAATGCAACGATAAATAGTTAGTACTAGTTGGATAGACTGCAAAGAGATCCATCAAATTCCCAACTTCATACTACAGATATATGATCACGGCAGTCCATCTTTCCTGGTTTTATTTGAGAGCACATATACTTGGCTGTCAAAAATAGAATCTGTTATGAAAGTCACATACCGGATTTGAACATTTGTTCTCATTGTATTTCTTTTCCCATTCTCTCTGTGCTTTCTCCTCTGCTTCGTACTGACCTATGAGCTGGGCTTGCTGCTCTAGAACTCTCTCCATCTCTTTATCTCTTTCGCTCCCAATTGCATCAACTTCTTGCTTTTGGACAGTCACAAAAGATGACTGACTTCCAGAAACAATCACAGGTAATCCAGGTAGGCTGTTACCAATAATTACAAAATCATCTCCTTTTTCCTCAGTAGTTGATCTGGTAGTACAAAACCATTGTTGTCACAGTTAAAATAAAGGAACATAATGAACACATCTAACGACAGTCACTAGAGAAGGAGAAGGAAGGACATCGAAAATACCCCATTTCTTTCTGTTTTATTTTGCGACATGATTTTCCCAAGTTATATTTTGGGGAAGATTCAACAGGTGACATCAAACTCATTCGTCTCTGTCTTTGTCTGAAATGCTTTCCTTTTAGCTTTCTAGCAGAATCTGGACTACTACTGCGGCTTCTCCATGATAAGCTCCTAGCTTGGGAGAAGGAAACCTCAAGTTCAGAACTCGATTGTGCATCTTCAACTACCATCCTTTCCACTTTCGAGGCTGTACATACTTCATCTTCTTTAGAAGCTTCCTCGCACCCTTCCTCACCACAAGGACTTTCATCTTTGTCAGAGCTAGAATCAATTTCCTCAAATAGATCATTAATCCCATGAGTTTCTAGAATGGAGATGGCATCCACTGCTGCCTGTTCTGCCTTCCTCCTCTGGATAGTCATGACCCTAAGCCGCTCCTCTAACTCCGTCACCTGAACACAAAACATAACCAAATCCAAATTAATCAACGAAACACACTAAGCAAATCAACTGTGACAATATATAACAAGAATATATCGCTGACCCTTTTAGCCAATTGGTCAGCTCTTTCCTTTGCAGCTTTAGAAACTGTCCTCTCAGATAGTAATCTGGCACGAAGGAACTCGATGGTCATCGCTGTTGAGTCACCCATGGTGCCTCTCAGAGATAACTGAATCAATGCCAGGCCCGAAATCTCCTAAAAAGTATTCTTTTCCTGCAATTCAGACGACAATCAGCACAAGCAAATCAGATAAAAGCAAAAGACAAAATCTTACCAAACACCAGAATTACTTGATTTTGTGGACTTAACAATAAGCAAGCAAATGATAAGATAAGCAACAAACATCCATTGCCATCATCATAACTTGTAATCATAATAAACTTTCCTTCTTCAGTACGGTTCGATTCACTAACAAAGACCTATGGCTGAAGTAAGTCGAGGAGATGCAGATCTTGCCCTCGTACCGAACACCCTTGGCATGGTTGAACACGCTATCACGATTGACCGGCCTCAGGCATGAGAAATTACTCGCCGTCGTTCATTTGCTTGGATCATTCTCGGTATACCGAGAAAGTCTAGTCATGTAGCCTCAGATCTTTTTCACTGATTCACCCAATTCATGGTCCAGTAACTAATACAACAAAAAATATGGAGCAAAATTCATGCGATTTCCAGACAAATCGACGGCATAAACTCAAAACCCGCCAACTCCACCACAAGAACGCTACGGAGATTCAGGCAGGCAATCCACACCTAGCGAGCAACTAAAAAGAGCTACCTTTAACACCAAAACCGTAGTCAACCGAACGAGGGAATCATATAAACCGATCCACAGCCAAATTCAGAAGAACAAGAATCCGATTTGGAAAGACGAACAAACAAAGAAATAATCGATTGATCAAACAAAAGGGAAGGTCGAGATGTCTTCGAAAACCTGCGATCCGTTGCTTCGGCTCCTCTACTCTGCATCTATTGGTGACGAATCAGCAACAGTTTCAAGTAGATTTGGGGGTCTTCCTCCTCTTCGTCTTCTCGTCCTCGGTCGCCACCCTGGCCGGTGGCGTGGGGGCTGGGCGAGGAACTCAATGTCCAAAATGGCCTCTACGGAAGAAGAATTCTCGTCCGAGCCATCCAATTTATCGGGTCGGTCCGAATGAGCCTAATGTCCGACCCGAATGAGTCTCAATGACCCGTTAATAATCCTACGGATAAAAAAAAAGCTCTCAGTTTCCATTATTTTTCGTAAAATATTCTTTTTTTATTCTTTTACTTTTATTTCCTTCGAACGTTCCTTTCTAGTCATCTTTACCTCTATTCTATCGTGATCGCCTCCGTCTCTTGCAATCGCCCCCTTTCGTGGTGTCCTTGTGGTGGCCACTGAGGCCCTTGAACGTGCCCTCACCCACATTTGACATCATTGCCGTGTTGGTCTTCTCCGGTCGGCTGCGAATCGTAGAGCTGTGGGATCCGGTGCTTGAGCGCCGAAGCAGAGGTGGGAGAGAAGACGAGCTTGGGGCCGCGTGGACCGCGATGATGTCATCGAGGTCATGCTTCGCTATGCCGACGCTGGCCTCACCACCGTCGACATGGCCGACCACTGTAAACGATCCCGTCATCTCCACTACTTATGACAAAAAGAGCTACAATAGGCTCGTGTAGTTGTATTAATCAATGAAAAGTTGCATCTTGACAGGCGTTTGGTTTCGCAGATGGGCCTGCAGAGGATTTGTACGGTATTTTCGTCAATAGAGTTCATCGGGAGCGCCCTCCGGAGCTGCTTGAGGAGATCAGGGGGTTAGTCACATTTCTCTATAATAGTCTTTGTAATTTCTAATCGAATGTATGATTACATTTGTTGGCTAGGATGAGTCATGCTTTCTCTCCACATTATGTATAGTTTCAAGATGGATATGTGATTGCAAACATCTGCTGAAAACTAAAGTGTGATATGACGGTCATTGCTACTCAACTTTGATGCTACATTGCCAATGGACTATTTCTACTGCCAAATAATGTCTCTTGTGAGTTAGAAGAAAATTAAATTTTATCTAAAACTTAATATCTAAATCCATAATTGCATTGTAAATTTGTAATTAGTAAACTCTGCTTGTTGACCATCACTAATCACCTGTGATGTAGTAAAAGCTGAGCGGTCGGCAGAACAAGATATCTACTTGGTGCAATGTGATACATTAGTGGACCATGTGGAACAATATTGTCATGTTTCTTTCCCTTTTCTTTTGGTGTCTAAAATAGATAATTGATTATCTGACCATAGATGTCCTGCTCCGAGGTACTTAAATATTATGCATCATCATGCTTTGACAAAACTATCTGAATGTTTTGCACATTGGGAATTTGGATTCGTTAAAGAACAAAAGTTTGATATGGTATACATAGATCATTAATTTAGATCCTGATTTGCCAATAGACTCATTCTACGGCCAAATAAGGTGTCTTGTTAGCAAGCAGAAAATGAATCTGAGCTAAATTTTGTCTGTGACTCTATAATTGATATATTGCATTCTAGGTAGTAAACTCTGCTTGTTGAAAGCTTAGCACTTAGGAAGAGCAAGATTTCTACTTCATGTAATGTGACACATCGGTGAACCATGTGGAGCAATATGTTCAGGTTTTCTTTTTGTGTGTCTAAAAGATAATTGATTTACTATCTGATTATTTAGTACTTCTGTTTCAAGGTACTTAATTTGTGTGCATCAGCAATAATTATGTGCATCATCATGCAGCAAAAAATATCTGAATGCTTTACATATTGGTACTTAGGATTTATCTGCCACTGGACATGCTTCAGTTCCACTGGCATTTTCTTGTTCCTCTTTCATCTCGACCATTTCAGAAGTATCTTCTCTCTATATTCAGCAATATCAGGATGTAGTTTGAGATGACACCTTCTGCTACATTTCATCAATCTCTTAAGTAAAAGCAACCTAGTTAGGTGTTGACTTTTTCACCACCCTGCCTGGCTTGACTTCAGTTTCCTCCCTGTCACAGTAACTAAATAACTTTGTGCAAACAAGGTTTCTCGGTTGGTGAATCTTTATCTTCTTGTTTATGTGATGCTATTTACCCTGCTGTCATCTCATTTTTCATTTGAACAATGGGAAGTTCTAATTCCTGTTTAGTCTGTATAATTATTTATATGTTTTTTATTCTGAACGAATGTAATTTCTTTCTTATCTCACTAAGTAGACAACCTCTTTTTGAATATCACGTACAGACCACAGGACGAATGAAATTTCCTGGGTTCTCCAACTTGCTCTTGGCATGCTCGAGGCATTCAATGCTCTGTTCATGTCAATTAGTATATTGTGATGTATAAAACAGGTTGAAGCTCAACTAATCATAAAAAGGAAAAATTTAACAATATAGTTTTTGCCTTAATCTAGAAAATTCTGAAAGATTTGTGATTAGTAACTAACCTAACCTTTTAATCATAAAATTGCTCTTGAGCATGTTATTTTTATTGGATCTATATAATTTGCACCATATCCATTATAAGAAATTCAAAATGAAAATTGGCTTTTTTTTAGCACGTTATCGTGCATCATAAGGATCGACAAATACAGACAGATAGACAGAAGCTCTAAGTCATTGTGGTCGTACAGTTGAATGAAGGATAATTTGGACTTTTCCCATGATTACACTTTAACTAGTGCACATGCTTAAACCTTAGCATGTCAATCAAAGAAGCAAAATTTTCTTTAGATAAAGAGCTAAACAAAAGTCTGACGATAAGTTAGAGTCAGACTCTTGCATAGGATTTTTTATTATGCACAATTCAGTAAAGGTTCATTTAATTAAGGTCCTGCCGTTGTACATTACTCCAAGCTAATATCATTTGATTGGTTTTTCCTTTTTTAAAAATAACAGGTGGGATTATTCTAAGCCTGCATACCTTGATGCCTTAAAACACCTAACTGATCTGAAAGAGGAAGGTATGACCATTTAAATCTTAATGATTTAAAGATTTTGATATTTTCATATTTTGAAATTAACATTCTATGGTATGACCATCTAAAAGCTCCTGACCTGAACATGTTCTGATGCTGAAAATGTGCAGGTAAAATTAAGACTCTGGCTTTGACAAATTTTGATACTGAATGGTTGCATACAATACTTGAAAATGGAATTCAAATAGTTAGTAATCAGGTAACATCTTCTTTGTGTTAAACGAAGAAAAATATCATTGTTACTTCTTCTATTAAAATATGAGTTGGTGTTCTAGGTGAAAAATTCTGTGGTAGACATTCGTCCTCAGCAAATAATGGCAGAACTCTGTCAGCTAAAAGGCGTGAAGCTAATAACGTCTCTCTCTTTCTCTCTGACACACACAGAGACACTCATTCTCATATGCACATAATATTTTTGGTAGAGCTCTGAGATTTTTAAGGTGCAGATATGGGACTGTAATGGGTGATCTACTGTCAGAGAAGTTTCTGAATACCAATTTATCAATTCGTTTCGTTGGTCCTCCTTTCTGAATACTCCCTCTTTGCAAAAGTACAAAAGGGTATGCTGTGCATATATTGTTCCCTCATCACACTTCACAGTTGAAAATTGTGAACTATTCACAGGTTCTTGGACACATTCTCTTTCAAATCTGACAGATGGTTGATGCTTGGGGAAGATGGACTCTTTTCCAAACTTTGCTTCAAACTTTGAAGAAGGTGGCTTCCAAACATGGGGTCTCAATTCCGACTGTTGCTGTGAGATACATACTGAATCAGGTAAAACACCAATGTATCAACAGATACACAAGATTCATTTCCGACTGTTGCTGTGTGATACATACCGAATCAGGTAAAACACCAATGTATTAACGGATACACAAGATTCATTTCTTAGGTTTTGGTAATTTGGTAACTAATCTGTGCCATCTTTTCCTTGCTTTGTTCTAATTTCATTGAGTAGCCATCAGTTGGTGGATCCATGGTTGGTGTTAGACTTGGCCCTTCAGAGCATATTCAAGACCCAAATGCCATATTCTCGCTTGCATTGGATGAAGAAGACATGAATTGCATTAGCGAAGTATCGAGGAAAGGGAAGAATTTGCTTGAAGTAATCGGTGACTGTGGCGACGAGTACAGATCAACATGAGTGCATTTTGGTCATAATTTCTCTCATTCAGGCGCATCTTTCAATTTTGTAAACTTGATACTCATGTGCTGAACTGAGAAGTTTATCAACATCTGTTATTAAATAGACATTTATAGACTTGTAATGGCACAATACCCATAAATACCACAGCTAAAATTCTTTGTTGTGGTGGTTGTGGATTGTTGAATCTGACATCTCTCAAGCCAGTGTTCTGTAAGGTTGTTACCACAATGCGCTCCTATCTTGAAGGTTCTCATCTTTAAATTTGTATAATAATAAAGGAGAAAAAAGTTGATTTAGAAACATGTAATCATTTATAAAGATAGGAGCATATGATTGTAAGAATATCTCAACTTGATTTAGAACTAGATTCTCTTCTTCATTAAACAATTAATTATTTAGCTAAAATGCTTTTCTTGCCCGTTAATGGCTTAATTGCCTTCAACTTTCTTTTGGTTGATAAGGATGGTAAAGAACAAAATTTTCTTATGTAATCGAATCTATCTGATCCGCTTAAATCGGATTAAATCCACTTTAATTGATTTAGGTAAGTTTGGGAAAAAAATAAATACTTGAATCGAACTCAGGTAATAGTCAGTTTGATTCTGATCCGAGTATAATGAAACTTTGCTGTCTTTCCTCTTGATATGATGAATCAAGTTGGGATATTCTTCAAGCGGATTTTGGATGAGTTCGAGTTAGAAGTCGTATTTCAGATTCGGATTCGGATTTTGTGCACAACTATTTGGGTTCGGTTGGCATGATTTTTCCAAGCAAAATTGCTGTTAGCTTCTCAAGTGGGCCAGAGACCGACTCGACCGCATCTTCGAATCACAGAAAGGGTAGACGGGCGGGTTAACGTATGATACTAGCCGGTGAGCCACTCTGGCCGAGAAAACATATTTCAACCGCTTGTTACGTCCTTTGGCACCGGGACCCATACGAACCTCCAATAATATGTCAGGTAGAAACCGGGTAACATACCAACGAGTACAAAAGTAATTATATTTTATGATAAAAATAACCCATAAACGTGAACTGTTATGTGAATCGTCCTCTCGTCTCCTCCTCCGTCGCCGTCGTCGTCATCGTCATCGGGACACGCTTGCCCGATTGCTTGCCTCGAAGGGGACCGTTCCTCGTCCTTGCCTCCTCCCCCCTCTGCGTCGGAAGTATTTTCTCGATCTTAGGTTTGGATCCCCAAAACAACAACAATTGCATCGAAATCTTTTATTTGTTTCCTCCGTGGTCCGCTTCCACTACCCAAGATCACGTCTTTTCTTTTCTTGATTCGGTTCTTCGTCGTCGTGTTCGTGGTTTCAGTTCCATCCTTTCGGATCGGTCGCGCGGAGTTCGGTTTGATCTATTCTAGGGTTTGTCTTCTTCTCGCCCGTGGCTGGAAACGTTTTCAAATCAAGATTAGGGCGTGGCTGTCCAGGATACGTCGTATCAGCCAGGAGGAAGCTTGCTTAGACTGATTGAAGGAATTCGGGATGGATTTTAAGTTGGGCCGTCTCAATCTGAATGCCGTTGCACAGGTATCTCTCGCGCACGATGCAATACCTTTCCTCTCGTTTTCCGAAAACATATTTTATGGTTTAGGTGAATGCTTTAATGGACTTGAACAACGAGACCTATTTCTCCTTTCCCTACTTTCCACTGCTAAATTTCCCTTTACTAGAAAGATTAATACTATCATAATGCCAACTAAAAGTGGAAAATTTAGTTTATGACATGTACAGGCTTTGACACTTCAGCAGGGATGAACTAGCATTATGCTAGTGCATTTGTGAGGTTTGACTGATTGGACATGTTACACTTCAACTCAAAATGTCTATTACCTGCAAAAACAAGCTTAAAAACGACGTCCTGGAAGTTCCCTGAGAAGTCACTGCAATAATAATTTCCTTTTATTGTAGGAGATGATATGTAATGCTTCCAATATCAATCGAATTCTGAGAAACAGATTCTAATTTCCTAATTTCCTCATCTCACTAATATTTTTTTCCTTGAGTAGTTATCTAGCAACAGAAGGGGTTGCTGTTTCTCTGAAAACTTAATGAATACTATTTCATCAGAAAGAAGAAAAAAGGAAAAAGAAAGATAAAGTCTGTTCCCCTCAATAGAAATGCTATTACAACTCTTACAACTCCTAATGGTATCTACATGCTTTATAACTTTGGGATCAATAGAGTATTTATAATTGGTGATTATTGGCTTGAGCTCTATTCTTATTATGTTCGAGAAATGATCTAAAGGTAGCAATACTTTAGAAGTCTCTTGTCTGGCACTATTCCATTATTAGTCGGTGATGCTACAGAATGGCCAAGACGATGAGAGTCACATTAGAATTCTTCATCAGCATGTTCTCATTTTTGCTCCACAATATACATTTTGCTTTCACATGATTATTTAGGACTCTTCTCATATGCTATTTGCTTACGATTTCAGGTATTTTACTTAAATTACGTTAAGATGGAAGTGCATGGAGTATATTACTGATCAAGTAATAAAGTTAACTTATCATGTAATGTTCACCATCTGGAATGTTGTTGTCTTGAACCTTGTCCTTGTCATGCTAATCACAAGCCAGTAAGCAATAGAAAGGGTGAGTGACTACAGTTTATATAGGTTAACATCAGTTGTAATTCACTGGGAGTGCACTGATAGGTTCTTTTTGACTTTGAGTTGTATATGTCAAAGCACATTCATGTTATCATTAAAGAGCTTACTCATACTGATGCTTAAAAATCTATTTTAAGTTTGACCTTTTAAGATTTTTCTTTGAAGGCTATATCTTATATAAGTGAAATGACTTTTTAGCATTTAATGTGGTAAAACAACATTGAATTAACAGTATTAGGTTTTGCTAGTTTTTAGGTATCCTGACAGCAAATGAGGATTGAATTGTTTGAGGCAGTTGTCCTGATGATAATTAGTCCTTTCCTGTTAGATTTCTCTTCTTATGGAATATACTTGATCAATTTTATTTTGGTCATGATTCATTATTTGTATTAAATATTTAAGCTTTAGGAGGATCTACGTGAAATTTGGACTGTATTTTTATAGAATTCTTCCTGGTCAGTGTAGTATTTGCTAATGATTATTGGTAAAGGTGGAAAGAAGAACTCTCAAGGTTGCTCATATGCTCATTACCTAAATAAGTTGGCATTTCTTGATAGGTCTAGATAATCTTACATATATACATCTACTAATCGACAGCTGTCTTAATTAACCTCAATTTGCTTGACAACAATCTGTTGAAGAACATGAAGGTGACTTGCACAGTGACTCGAGTGTTTTATTTTATGTGCTCTCAGTTTTGTTAAACTATCTTGATCTCTTGTAATTAATTAACAATATATATTTGTCTAGTTAATAGGTAAATTTTGTTAATTTATCTAGAGTGCTTGTATGCTCTTTGATTTCCAAGATAAGTTGGCTTTTCATGCTAGATCCAGATAATCCTAGTACATATGTACATTTTACTAATGGGAAACCGTCATAATTGACCTCAAAATACTTGACAATGATATATTGATAGACATGAATAACTTGCACATGAATTGAATGTTTCATATTCTTTCAGCTTTGCTGAATTATCTTGACCTCTTATAATGGCTAACAATATTGATTGATTTAGTTATAGGTAAACCTGTTGTTATTTCTAAGTGATGACAATTTGCATACAGGGTGTTGGTGGATTTGTTTTTGGAAATGAGAACTCTGCTTCAAATGAAGATAGGTATAAGCATGCTTTACTTATTAGTCAAATTTATGGTTTGCACCCAATTCCTTTTTGTTTAATACTGATGCTAATTGAGCATATCTATGGTAATTAACTGCTTCAGTTGATACTCTATATGATGAAGCAATTTGCAACTTATGCATGCCAGAGCAATACATATTTTAATATGTTGACAATTATTATCTTGCTCACTAATGTAAAAGATAATTCATGTTGTTTGAAAAAAAAAGAAAGGAAAATTGTTGGCTATTCCTTAGGAATTTGATAATGCAAGAAAGAATCTTGAATAATTGAGTTTTTGATGTAACAAAAACTTGTGACTTCAGAAGCTCATGAAAATTTTAATTCAAGCACTCAGTTTGATTCTGATATTCTTGAAGTTAAGCTACTTTCAGTTCTCAGATTCAGCCTTTGTAGATTGGTCAGCATAATTTTGATATCCCATTCTGATGTGCTGGACCATTTTTCTTACAGAAGGGCTTTAATGATAGGACAGATTGAACTTGTGCAGAATTTTGTGATAATTTTTGGTGAGTTTTTAGCAAAAGGCCGGTTGTGGTTAGTGGATGCCTTAAAACAAGATTGAGTAGTCCTACTGTTTTTACGCACAGTCTCTTGTAGACTGAGGACTTTGATCAGTAACCCATCATGGACCATCGCCAGCTCCCTGTCACTGACATATGTACACTTATCCACTAACTTGGGAGTTAACTCAGCATTTCTGATGCACATGTTGGATCTGTGTGAAATATAGTTGTTGCCCTCAGGATTTGTACTATCTTCAATCTGATTTGAGAAAGGGATTTTTGGTACCATTTATGTTGATGATCTTTAAAACTAGGTATGCACTCGAGATGATATTTAAGCCAGAAATCAGTAATCCTACTGTTTTTAAGCACACTCTCCTGCAGAAGATAGCTTTGATAAATAACTTGTTATGGAACATTGCCAGCTCTCTGCCACTGACTTATGTACACTTCTTCATTAACTTGGGAGTTAACTCAGCATTCTGATGCACATGTTGGATCTGTGTGACATATAGTTGTTACCCTCAGGATTTGTGCTATCTTCAATTTGATTTGAGAGAGGGATTTTAGGTATCATTTATGTAACTGATCTTTAAAACTAAGCATGCACACAAGATAATATTTCTTCTTATCTTATGATATCACAGCCCCATTAATTTCACTATTGCACATGTTGATGTATGTAGTTTAACTTCATAAATGGAGAGGTCATTTTTGTGGCTTGAACCCTTGACAACTAGGTTGCCGAGGGGCATCCTTACCATGGTCTCAAGCCTCAGCCTTAAAATTCTGAAAGATCATTGCTTCTAGTAAATGGTTCTTGAATATCTTCTCAGTTTTTATCATGTATCAATGCTGTATTTTTTTAATAGCTACGTCGAACGATATCTCGATCGTATAAGCAATGGTGTACTAGCTGAAGATAGGCGAGCAGCTATGATTGAACTTCAGTCTCTTGTTGCAGAAAGCCGTGCAGCTCAGATGTCTTTTGGGGCTACAGGTACCTTCTTTGTATTGGTTTGGTAATATATTAAGTTTTCTTGTTCAGATAAGTTTTAATTTGTGTTCCTTATTTAAACAGGATTTCCTGTTCTTCTAAATGTTTTAAAGGAAGAACGTGATGATGTTGAACTGATAAGAGGTGCATTAGAAACTATTGTAAGTGCCTTGACTCCAACAGAAACTGCACATGCGCTGAAAAATGAGGTTCAGCCAGCTTTAGTGAATTCTGATCTGCTTTCTCGAGAATCAGAGAGCATTTCTCTTCTTCTCAGTTTGTTGGTAAGTGTTTCCTCTTGTTTAGCAGTATTTTTTTGATAACATTTTAATTTCTCTTTTTCTTCTTTTTTGCAGTCAGAAGATGACTTTTATGTTAGATATTACACACTTCAGATTATAACTGCACTTCTTACACATTCACCTAATAGGTATTCATGCATACTGAATTGCTGTCATCTTTTTCTTATGTCCTTTTGAGTTGATCATAGGTTACATTTCTTATCTTAGGTTGTTTTGCTTATTGCCTCAGATTACAGGAAGCAATTCTCTCCATTCCTCGTGGTATAACTAGGTTAATGGATATGCTTATGGATCGTGAGGTTAGAATTCCACCATTTCAATCCAAGTTAATAGTATTTGTACAATTGCTGCTACTGTTGTTGCAGCAACAGCTACTACTAAACTAATAGTAGTAGTGCCTTCATTTTGACATGAAATTATGCACAATTTTTAGGATCATTGTTCTAGATTTTGTTGGATGCTGTACAAACTGTCTTGGTAAAATGGCATATATTTGGTATATATGTACTATGTTTGTGGGTCCCAACATAGTAGATAGTTTAGTATTTACTGACATAATAAACAAAGTTTGGTATTTTTAATTGGAGTGTTTTGTAATATACCTGTGTGATAAAATTCCAGTGGAGGGTTCCATTAGCAGTATTTAAAATCTTGCAAAAGGCGATAATTACTGAGATTCAACATCATAGGCAACATTTTACTTTGAATCAGTATTCTCTTTTCTTTTCATAGCTTAACAATTTTGTATTTATTTGAAGATCTTATTCAAGTAGTTACCTCATATACAAGAAACAGCATAGATGACATATTAGGATAAAATTTCTTTCTGACAAACAATTTTTCCTTAGATATAACCACATTAATTATTATTTGGCCCTATATGATGCTTGCAACTTGACTATGACTACAATATGCAATTAGCTCTTTTGGTTGCCATTTCTCACAACTCACATGCCCTTCATTTTTGTGCTTGTTATTTAAGTTTCGGCTAGTCTAAATACATTGATCTTGTATGAACTCTATCTTGGACACATATGTTTATTGGAAATTACTCGCAAGTGTCATTATGTTACAATGTTCTAAAATGTCGTCTATGTGGCTGCATACGTGATTGCATATTGTTGCTTTGTTGGTCAGTATGTGGTATTACTGCATGCACTCTATGCAGCCATATATGTGGCTGCACAGATGCAGGCAGCTGCTATTGCTGAAGCAATCTGCATTGCCATGTATATGCAGCTGCATATGAGTGTCCACATCAATTGAAGTATTTGTTCATCATATGTGGTCTAGGTTTCTTCCTTAGTGTTATTATATTTATTCATATATTATTTTAATAGTATAAAATTGCTCATAGGATTTTAATCAATAACTCCTCTGCATGTATCGTATAACTTAATACCATGCATAAGTTCTTTGCTTATTTGGTTATATATTTCCAATGTGTCAATATATATAGCATATATGCCTGCTATGTGCTATGTGGGATATCAACCACTTGCATATGGTGTTATTTTTTAGAACATTGGTCATTCAAATATGTTATTCTCTCTATTATGTGTATCATTTTGAACCAATTCCGTTTACTGTTTTTTGTTTTGACATGATGGTTCTGTCTTTATGATAGGTTATAAGAAATGAAGCCTTACTTCTTCTTACTTATTTAACTCGTGAGGCAGAGGTAAATCTTCACTCAGATGATTTATTAGTTGAATTATGATTCCCAAGTATGCTACTAGCTTCTCTTAATGAGCTTTTGATCTTCAGGAGATTCAAAAAATTGTGGTGTTCGAAGGTGCATTTGAGAAGATATTTAGCATCATTAGAGAAGAAGGAGGTTCAGAAGGAGGTGTGGTTGTGCAGGTAATTATTTAAACATCCATTTATGATATTAATCATTTTAAATGTACTTCATAACGTAATCTTTCAGTCCATTCCTCTTTGGTGCACGGAAGAGGATAGATGAATTTTTTTGGTTTGCTACAATCTCCCATAAGAATATTGAAGTTTAAGTTAGTAACATGGATATTCACTCAACTTAAAAATGGTGTACCCAGTACACAAGACTAGCCATTGTGAGGTTTGGGGAGGATCAATGTATTTAGCTTTAACTCTATAGAGAGGCTGTTTCCGTAACTTGCACCCAAGTCGCAAAGGAGCAACCTTAACGTTGTACCAAGTTCTGCCCTTATATTCACCCAACTTCAATGTCCTTTTCCCTAGTTCTAGTTCTGTTAATGTTGCTATGTGTACAATATCCTTGGATTTGTAAATGCCTTGGTCCCACTACTATAGTGCTATACAAATTGTGCCATCTTGAACTTCCTAAGCTTTTATTGGATAGCACGTGAGCAAGTTCTTTCGCTATGATTTTCCTGTTTTGTTATGGTAGACTGGTCATATGAAGTCATTAGTTGGCACATTTGTATTTGGCTATTCTGCCAATGCATTTGAAGAAGCTAGGTACTTTGCGCATTATATGATGAATTATGACTGTATGTTCTGAATTTTATCTGTCTCATTCTTTCCTTTTTTTGAGCATTCAGAGCTGTATTCTTGTATATTGTAAATTCAAATCCGTACTTTGCAGACTATTGGTAATATGTTATTATGCAACTTCTATTATTCAAAAGATCTCTTTGACAAGTTATATGGGTCTAGATTTCAGCATGTACATCACGCATTAGATGGATAATCACTTACTTTACAGAGAAAGCATTTGTGACAAAGCAGATTGCCTCTTCTCTTGGTGAAGAAATGCATGCGATGGAGAAATCATAAAACAGATAGCAAGGATTGAAATTTCGTACCATACTAGAGTTTCGAGATTTGTTCGGTATGCTATGGTATTGTATACCGAGCGGTATATTTCGGTATACTATTCGGTGTATATATATATATATATATATATATATATATATATATATATATATATATATATATATATATATATATATATATATTGTTTTCTAGGTGACGTCACCTCTCTTCTCCCCATGCGGGGCGACGTCATCGAGGTGATGTCGTAGAAAAACCTGACGACTTCGCCTTTATATATATATATAAGTAAAAAAAAAACCGTTATCACTGAGGCGTCGCCTCTCTTCTCCCCGCGACGTCGAGGGTTATTCTCCCCATGCGGATGAGAAGTCGCCGACAGACGAGGAGGGAGAGCGACGCCGATCTATAGGTTCTCCTCTTCTTCTCCCTTTTCTTTCTTCCCCTTCTCCCTCTTCTTTCTTCTCCCTCGGTCACCCCTCTTTTTTCTTCTCCCTCGTCACCTGATTTAGGACGATAACAACCTCAATCGACGGTACCGCCCGGTAGCGGGCGGTCTATGTACCTGTCTACTGGCAGACCGGGCGGTATCATTCAAAATTAAAAACCTTGACACAAACTTTTTTTGGGAAAGATATGCATGTATTTAGATTGATAGATCATCTAGATGATTTCTCTTTGCTCTTAGTGTTTATTTTTTCATTTATACACTTGGAATGTGTTCTCTCATGAATTGTGATGATTTCTCTTTGCTCCTAGTAGCTTATATATTAGTTGTTCAATATTCAAATTCTTTTGTAAAAACCAAGGTTTGCCTTACTGGTCTATACTGGTGTATCGACTGGCTATCGGTACGATATATATTGAGGCATACTGACGTATCGTATATTGGTATAGCAAGGCACATCGACAATATAGTATAATTATCGAAAATAGCTCCAAAATTTTCTAAAAATAGAAAAAAATAGATTAAGGTTTTAAAGTTGGAAATAAATATAAATTGTATAATTTTATAAAAAATAATCTAAATTTCGAACCTTGAGGAGTAGCTTTGCGATATGTTCTGGATTATCCTTCCGTTAATATTGAATTATATACAAAAATAATAATTTGAATTGTTAGATTATTTTTTAAACAACTTAAACTTAAAGATTCAAATGAACCAAGTAATCAATCAATGGATATACTTGGTGCTGCCATAAAAAAGAACGACGAAACTCCACGGGCGGTGGATCGGGGTCATCGATCCTTTGTATCTGTATATCAATTTGATATATTTGTCGGACCCAATTCTGAAATTGATTCTACGACATAGTATATTGATATATCGTATGCCATTGGTGCATCAACGTAGTGATGGTTGTAGTCTAATTGTTGTGAATCACATTTGTCCGAGGTGACTGTTGAGGCAAGGATGATTATGGCATATATTGGTGTGAAGCATAGAGAATGTCAGAACTTTTACTTTTGCCATGGATTATTGCTCTGTATCATAAGATCGATCATCATATTGTTGCTTGAAGAAGAATAACCAACTATCACCGTACTGCTGTTGGCCATAAGATTCTCTATAATACGATAACTATGGATATGATAAGTTTTGCTAAGTGTCTATGTCCTGTTAGCTTTGTCGCATCTGCTTAAAATTATCTATTTTTTCCCTTTTCCCCTTTCATGCATCGTCAATTCATGTTTGCTTCGCTGTATGTGGAGGATATGCTTGTGGATCAATATCAATAATATCTAATGCTGACCTCCTACCAAGTCCTCTCATAAAATCACGTATTCCACCTTGTATCATGCTATCGAACCAACCTAATTGGGGGGGGGGGGGAATTAGCTGCCTCATGTTAGTCGACCTTTGGATTCCTTATGGCACAGACCCACTGCGACCACCATACTCCCATTGTGAGTCAGGTCATCGATGCCGCATTACTTTCTCGTATGTGTACTAATGCTCTAGTGATGCACAAATACCAGGTCTAAGATCCGGGTTAATATCATTACCACGACTCTCATATTCGTCATAAATCGATTCCTACGTAACCCTGTAGCATTCTTCTTTAGCTCTTGCCTTTTTTTTTTCATTGTATCTTCTCGTACTTGTTGTAACTTGTCTTGAAATGATTTATGGACTTTCGTCGTTACTTTCTTGCATTTTTCAACATCGAGATACTCATTGGCCAAATGCATCTTCATTCGGGTGATTCCTTCACCCTTACCAATGTAGCAACAATAAATACATTGCCAATGATGAAAGTTCCCGTCTATCTTTTGAGCATGATCCAAAGTGTCATTATGTACCTATTCCTTATGTGTCATGTTCCTACCAAGATTGAATCAAGTAAGCAAGCTGCAATTAACCCTAAATTAAAATAACAAGGTACAAATATATATAATGAACACCACTTCGTCACTATAAACATGTTAATCAACCTATTCAACATTAAATACGTAGAATTGACTCAATATCATTAAGTTTATCATTAAATACACTAATTATAGCAATAACAAACTTAATTAAACCCTAATTAGCTCTATATTATCACTATAAATATGTCAAACATCCTAAGAAGCATTAAATATGTAAATTTGATCTAATATAGTTCAAATTACAATGAAATCATCATTAATTATATTAATCACACTATTAACATAGTTAATTATTTCCTAATTATTCCTCTTTCACCACTATAAACATGTCAAACACTCTAATAGACATTAAAAACATTTAATTGATCCAATATTGGTCAAATTTCAATATCATTGTAATTAAATAGACTAATCAAATCATTAACATAGTTAATTAATCCCTAACTAATCCTCTTTCACTGTAATAAAATTTTGATTAGGCCATCATTAAAATTACTAATTACAGTATTAAAAAAACTTAATTAAAATCTAATTAAACCTATTATACCATCACAAACAATTAAATCACCTTAATATGCATGAAATACAAAGATTTGACCAATTAAGTGTCTAATTTTGAAAAAAATCATCATTAGACACACTAATCACAACATTATAGATCTTAATTACTTTTTAATTATACTATTTTACCATTAAAAACATGTCAAACAACATGTTAGACATTAAGTGATTAACCATATAGAATAGACTTAGTCATTTCATAAATCAATAAAAATATAGAAAGAGAATACATATCTCTTGATCAGGATGTTCTTCCTCTTAATCCTCTCAAATTAACCTCTCAAATTTGATCCAATCCACAAATCGTAGCTTTGTTGGGTTTGAGTAAAATTATGAGAAAGAGAGATGCGATTAAGAAAGAGTTTAAGAGATTTGAAGAGATTGAGAGAGTGAAATGGGTTGAAAGAGGGGGGAGGAAAGAGTTTAAAAACCCTTTCCTATGGTTCAAATAATCAAATTGATCGTTTGAAAGAGAGCAATCTCAACCCACCCGTATCGCTCGATACGGGGTCATGTAACGTGTACTATTCAGTATAGGGTGGTCCACGCACTGGTCCCCTATCGTACCGGTACATACTACCCATATCGGGTGATACATTACGGTATGCCAAACCTTGGGTAAAAACAATGATATCATGCTCTTGAGTTATTTTTTTCTTGGTAAATAATACTGTAGACTGTAAGCATACCCATAAGTATTTCATTCCATATGTTTTTGATTAATATCTCAGTTGTTTAACAGGATTGTCTTGAATTGCTGAATAATCTTATTCGTAATAGTACATCCAATCAGGTACTGTACTTTTAGTTGCTAATTTCAAATTCTGAACTGCCTTTCTATCTTTTAACTGTCAAAAACTTGGTTTAGATGTTGCTGAAAGAGACCATTGGATTTGATCCTTTAGTATCTATACTAAAGCTTCGTAGAGGTAGTGCTTACAATTTTACTCAACAGAAGGTATGAGTCTTTATTTTCCCAAAATGGAAGTTTTTGTGATATTTTGGATAGTGATTATAAAATAGAATATGGGTTTTTTAAATCTATAAGACATTATATGTACTATAATATGTACTTTGTTATTTTCTGAAACAACTGCCTTGCTGTTAGACGATAAATCTACTCAGTGCACTGGAAACAGTTCGATTGCTTTTGATGGGAGGCTCAGCAAGTGAGCCAGGTAAAGATGCTAATAAACTATCAAATCAAACCGCATTAGCTCAGGTATAAATTTTTCGCTATTCGTTTAAGCTGTATTTGATCTCCATTCTCAGCTTGATTGTGAAATTTGTTTTTCGATCAATTGAAAACAACTTCAGAAGAAAATCTTGGACCATCTCTTACTGCTGGGGGTTGAAAGTCAATGGGCTCCGGTCGCATTGCGCTGTTTGGTAAGATACTAAATTACAAGGAGAAACTTTTTGTCTATGCTCTTTCACTTGAAGATGGACCCTCACGATAAACTTGTCTGCTTCATACTAAATTGATTCGAATAGTCTTTAGCTATATGGTGATTGAAGTATTAGTTCATACCAAGGAATGCAATTTCACGTAGAACACCTCATACTGGAATGTATTGGCTGATATTTAATGGTCCACACATGAATCGGTATGTGTTAGCATCCCTTTCTGGATGGTTTGATCTGGTCTATAGTTTTGTTCTTGAATTCTGCTTTTAGGATTTCTCATGCATCACAGATGCACAACTTGGCAAGGCAAAAAGTGGTGGAGACTGTTTCATTGAATGTGAATATAAATTATTTGGATTATTAGAAAGGAATTGGATGCTGGTTTATTTAGTATTTCTTGTGCTAAAACTCAGGAAAGATTAGAACTTGTAATTTTTGAACAGGTATGTTAAAAAGTTAGGATCCGGGATATGGAGAAATTTACTTTTTGAAAAGATGTGTTCAAAAGTTTTAGGGAAGAGGTTAAGGAATTTTTTTAATCATTTTATGCCTTAAAACTCAGGAAAGATTAGAACTTGTAATTTTTGAACAGGTATGTTAAAAAGTTAGGATCCGGGATATGGAGAAATTTACTTTTTGAAAAGATGTGTTCAAAAGTTTTAGGGAAGAGGTTAAGGAATTTTTTTTATCATTTTATGCCTTAAAATTTTAAGGGGACCATAGTTAACTTTCCCTAGAAATCTAGAAAGCAATCGTCCAGCAACTCATATGGCCTATCAACATGAGACAGCGTTCCTTGTGTTGGACTATGGCATAATGTCGTATTATCATCTGCTGTTGGTATATTAAGATATCAATGACTTTGATCATTAAATTCAGAATAGTATATTAAAATTCTAGAGGCTATCCATTATATGGCCAGAAAACAAATTCGTTTATGTGGATCAAATTACTTCTAGATTAGACGTTTCCTTTCATGTGAATCAGATGCTATTGCCTTGCCCTTCTTTCTTGAAGAACAACATTAGCATATTCCTCTTAGATTATCAAGAAATCTTTTTGACAAGAGTCACAAGACTGACATCCATAACTATGGTTTGCTTCCTTTCGGAGGCTCTTTTTGGTCGCTGAAAAATAAATGGAGAAAAAAGAAGGTAGGAAAATGAAGCCAGTTATCTTCTTGTTAGTTTGGTAATCTTGTTTTGGTGTGTAGCACACTGAGTGAGTCCTGGTATAAAAATAGAGTCTATTAATTTTTAAATTTGCATTCCCTTTTTATCAAAGTTGAGGTTCTGCATATCTTACATTCTTAGGTGTGTACAATCAATTTACTGTTAGTGCTTTAGCTTTGTCAGCATTTTTTTTATGAACCTCCGATTGATTTTTCGTTTTCTTTGTTTCTTTTTTGCTTTTGCCTTCTAATCTTATACAAACTTCACTTTCAGGCTTTGCGTTGTATAGGGGACTTGGTTATGAAACATTCTCACAATCTTGACATTCTTGGAAGTAAATTAGTTGGAGAAGAGCCTCATCTTGAACCTGCCTTAAATGCCATTTTTCGTATCATTTTGCGCACCTCTACATTGCAGGAATTCATAGCAGCTGATTATGTTTTCAAATGCTTCTGTGAGGTTGTTTCTTGACTTCTGAACTTCAACAAATTTTATCATAATTAATAAGTATCCTGTATTTTCAAGCTAGATAATGTCTGTCTAGATATCTAATATGATTATTATTTTTAGATGAACAATGGCAAGACTTGTTAGCTATGCATTTTTCATAATTTACTTTGCGTGTGCAAGATCATGCATCTTCCATTTATGTAGCATGTTAGATAACTAACCATGTTATAATTGTAACAAGTTGATATTTGTGCTTGTCTATCTTTATTATTATATTAGACAAACAATGTTAAGACTTGTGATCTGTGCTTTTCATTAATTCATGTTACAAGAACATAGAATCATGCAGCTTTGTTTTTGGCATTTCATTAGTTATGCTATGGCTTCACTAATGTGAAATTTATTATTGTTTTAGACATTTCAATAGTTATGCTATGACTTCAGAAATGTAAAATTCGTGATTGTCTGATATGATATTATTTTTAATGGACAATATAACAACAAAGCTACAAGTCCCAATTATCATTTTTAATGAAAAATGTCATATACAATTTTGACATGGAAAACATTTCTGTCATGTCTTCCCTTGGAGGGTCGTATGAGATTTGTCAAAGAAAAACAATTTGTACCATGCCCACTCTTGGAGAATTGTATTCATAATAGAAAGTACACCATAGCTTATACCATTTTAGACTAGATATGTTTCTTCTCTCAGGAAGCAAGAACACAGAAGTCCTTATAAATTTTTTTGTGTAAACTAGTTAGTTATAATTAGTCACATTCTAGTTATAACAAATTGACAAGATTGCCTTTGGGCCTTAAGCTCCATGATACTTGATTATTTGAAACCTTATAATAAATGGCATGGTGTCTTCCAGTGTTATTTCTTAAGCTAATAAATCATTTCATACAAGTTTAAAAGAGGGTGATTGAGTGAAGATTAAGACACAAGACAAGTAAATCTGAACATATTTTGGCTTTATATCTGGAAGATTAATTATAAGGCTATGCATTTATATAATTAACGAAAAATATAGTGAAGAAAAAATCCCACATGATTTTAATGATCTAGAAAAAAATCTATTGACTTTCAAAATATTTATTACGATGAGTTTAGTTTTAGAAAGGGATATCTAATACTTATATTGTGTGATGATGTGTATGATTGAGTTTATCATCAATGTTTGGCATATACAAAGAGCATTTCTCAAGTTCCCTATAGTTAAAGGTATATATTAGATCTATTCTGATTTCCTCATTTTCTTAAAAACCACTATGGATAAACTTACTAATGATATTGAAGATAAACTATATTAGGGTGTAAATTTGATTGATGAGAGTTCAGATGAGATTAAATCTAAACCTAAGCGGTTGAGACACACTAGACACTAAGAATTTGATTTTTACTAGGACTAAAGCCGAATATATGAAGCATAACTCTAATGATGGATGAAAATTTTTGCAAAAAATCGAGAGTATACTTAACATAGATTGATGAAAATTTTGTGGAAAAAAATTAATATCTTGGATATATTATTCAGCAGGAAGGGTGATTAATGAAAACATTACTCAAAAAGTTAAAGGAGGCCACATTCTCCTTACATTGAAGGAGCAATTGGATGATTAGGAACAACACCTACGAGAAAGATTGTCACATTCCTCTTAGATTAAAAGAAAATTTGGACGGTTAGGAAGGTGTTACCATTGTTTAAGATAGAGATGTTGAGTTGAATGTGTTGGGTTGGTATAAAAGATAGAATTAGAAATGGTTACATTTGTGAACAATTTTTTGTAGCCCCCAAAGGCAAAACAAGAGAAAAGGCCTATAGATATCTTAATTAGATGAGGTGAATTTATTAAAGATTAGTAGCGTGAGGACAGGTAGAGGGAGCTCCAAGAAATCTTTGTTAAAAACAATAAAAAAAAACTTGGTTGCTTTTAGTTTGACTAGTGAACATTCTTAAGCAGAGATCACTTGCAAATCCACATAAGACTTCAAATAGTTGGGACATTCAGCTGGTTGTTGGGGAGGCTGGTTTGAGTAAAAAAGCTAGCTCGAATTTGTTCTATGCATGCCAGAAAAAGAAAAAAAAAACAGACCTAAGCCCACTCAAAAGAAGCCAGGCCATAACCTCTGATTATGCACCGTACTTCTATGCTTCAGTCTTATTGGTATGCATAATTTCGTTAAGTCTGAGAAATAACACTCCAGACAAATACCATTGGCATGACACTGCCAATGCGCTATGTTTGTTCTAATGTACCTCTGTCCTGGTTTAAAGCCTGTATTAACTTGTGTTGCCACATAAGTGGCATGCTCTTGTGTTTCAACCCTGGGAATCTTGGTTTCATACACAAGTGCCTTCTGCATAGTTAAGAAATCTAATGTAAAAAAATTTAGTACAGTGTGTCATAGTGATGATTGATTTTCTTGCTGTATGAAAAAGTATCTTGAGTACGATCAAATAGAACAGAGTGTAGATTATCTTGCTGTGAGTTTCTTTTATAGATTGATGGCATAAAGTTCTGAGAGAAAATATTGGAGTCTCACAATCTATAAAATAAGACAAACCATTTAATAAATCAGTGCTAATAACTTCTTGTTCAATTCTTGTTTTCAAGTCTTACAGACTGTCTTGCAATATGCATGCAAAATACTAAAAATTTATTGTGCTTGACCATTTGTTTGCCCCTCCATATTTGTCACTTGATCTTTCTGATGAACTACAGCACCAAGGGGGTGGACAGGAAGGTAACCCTAGGTTGGTGCACCCTTATTTACTATTTGCTGTAGGATAGTCTTGCTTATGTGTGACATCCCACTGCTCTGGCAAATTAGCACCACCTAACAGTATTTGTGATACATCATTTTATTATTTCAGGAGATGATGTGTTAATTTATATTTAATTATGTGCTGTTATGAAGTTTACTACTATAAATTGGACACACGCGACACAGTTAAAAATCAGAATGTGATGTTGCATGCAATCATCTGCATTGCCTGTGCTCTTGGCAGGGCTGATAGATTGAATCATGATGGTCCTAGTAATTTTCATCTCTGCTGTGTCAGACACATAGACTCTCTCTCTATTCTCCCTTTCTAGACTATGAAGACCAGACCCACCAATAATTTGGCACAATTGATGTATATTGGGTTATATCTTTTATCTTGATAGTTCTTTACATCAAAATTTTTGTAAATGTGAAACAGGAAAATTCTGATGGTCAAGCAATGTTGACATCCACAATGACTCCTCAGCCAAGCTCAAATCATGCTACTGCAGAAGTTGGTGGTAGCATGCCTTTTGGAAGGTCTGTTGAAGAGAACCTCTCTTGTCTTTGTGTTAATATGGTTCTGATGTATTTCCAGTTTCAGCTTTGTAAGGTTGTTATTTGCATTCACCATGAAGATTTTAATGATCTTTTACTACTAATTGCTAATCAATCCATTTTTCATAGTCAATTTTCTTTTGACAAGCTCTTTTGGCAGTATGCTTTTACAAGCTCTACTATCAGATGGGGCTAGCGGAGATCTTGAGGTTAGTTCCGTTACTCTTGGAACTTAAGAACAACCACATCTTATTGACATTTCCTTTCATCTTGACATGAATGTTACCTTGTTAATATAATTGCCATTGTTGAAGCCTCTCTGTGTTGTTTCACCAGCTGTTAGTGCATTTTCAATTATTACCGTCATATGCTACTAGCATATTTTTTAGATGGAAACATAGCCAGCCAGATTATGTAAGTTTTAGAATAACAGCAGCACTGGTCATCCACCTTGGGCAATGATCAGTGTTAGGTGTAATATCGATTTTAGTCTGTCATAGCTGTCGTGGATACAGGTGTATGGTCTAAGAGAGTCCATGTTTAAATTGTGGGTACAGGACACACTCTAAAATGATCCAATATGATTGTATATATATCTCTGCTTCTAAGTTTTTAATAAAAAAAAGAAAGTTTTTAATACTTTTTATATAAAATGAAAATTTAGATTCTTTTTCCTGCACACTTCTCTCTCTCTCTCTCTCTCTCTCTCTCTCTCTCTCTCTGTGTGTGTGTGTGTTTCTCTTGGAAGCAATTGAGTGGATGGTACAGATATCGTTCCTTAATGCCTCTTTCTTTTGTTATTCTCCATGTGCGAAGCCTGACGACAAGGGAAGTGGTTGCCTTCTGCTTCAATTACTCATCTTCTTCCTTTTCTCTTTTTCACACTCTTTGCCACACCATTATAAAATTGCTTACAAATTTTTAATCTCTAAGTCTTTGAAGTTCTATTCTGTATTTGCCAGATATTCAATAGAACCAGGATCAATTTTTTCTTTTTACCAATTGCATCACAAGGTGACCACAATAAGATTTTTATACTAAAGGGTTGATTTCATGCTTTATCTTGAATCCTTGTTGGTTCTTTTTTGTAGTTTCCAATTTGATTTTAACTGCACTGTTTATCGATATCTATTTTCTTCAGTCATGGTTCTGGCAGTTAGCAACTTTAATTCTCAAGTCTTTTATAACTGCTAACTATTTGATTCTTATAATGTGGCCGAAAGGGGCATGCCCTGCATGTTATTGTTTACTTGTTATGGTTCTTTATCAATTTCGTTTGTCACTCTTTCGCCATATGTATTTGATAAAACATAATTGATTTTTTTTGTTAATCTGAAGTTCTAGGTTTTTGATGGTTGTGATCTTTAACTTTCAAAAGTTTAGTTAGTTGATAACTTACTGTTCTAGCCTTCAAAAGAAAATTGTTGTGGCAACTTTATTGCATGATATGTAGTAACCTTTGAAGCAGTACTTTAGTGATCTAATATTAATGTGATATTTGTATACACTAACTTGAGATTCGTAAAAATAGTGAATGTCTAACTAATCATTTTTAACTACAGATGTGTTCCAAAGCTACGAGTGTTCTTTCTCATATACTGAAGGACAATGTTAAATGCAAGGAGCGGGTGCGTATGTTTGTTGACAATAATATGGCTGGTTGTTTTAATTCCTTCTCCATTTTTTACCCATTACCTTTGAATATATAATTGGCTGTTGTGATCTTTTGGGACTCTTTGCTGCATGAGCATTCTCATCTGAAAAATAAACTGGAACCTGAAGTACTTCTCAGAACTTTTCAGGTTTTAAGAGTTGAGCTCGAGGCACCAGTCCCATCATTAGGTTCACCAGAGCCTCTCCTGCATCGCATCATGAAGAATTTGGCTCTTGCAGCCTCAGGCAAAGATAACAATCAAACATATCAAGGAGATTCATACATCCAACCCCTTATTCTCCGATTACTTGTCACATGGCTTGCTGAATGTCCAAATGCTGTGTACTGCCTTTTGCAAGCACCAGCACATCTTACCTATCTTTTAAATCTAGTATCAAATCCACATGCAAGTGCATGCGTGCAGGGTTTGGCTGCTGTTGTCCTGGGAGAATGTGTTCTTTACAATAAAAGCAGTGAAAACAATAGAGATGCCTTTTCTGTGGCTGATTCTTTGAGTCAAAAGGTTGGGTTAACTTCATTCTTTTTGAAGTTTGATGAGTTGCGGAAAAGTCTTCTAGATCTGGCCACATTAGGCCAACATCGCAAGCCACTTTCAAGATCTAGCACTGCTAGTATGGCAGATGCCCAAGAGGTTGATAATGATGATGCAAATCAGAAGCATGAGCATCCTGTTATAGTGGAAAGTTTTGACCCCATGTTTATTAAATTTATTGAAAGGCTTGAAACAGATATCAGAGAAAGCATTTTGGGGATCTTCAGTAATACAAAAAACAAGGTCACAGTATTGCCAGCTGAGTTGGAGCAAAGGGATAAAGAGACTGATGGGGATTACATCAAGAGGTTGAAAGACTTTGTAGAAAAACAATGCAATGAGATGCAGGTCAGTGCATCCGAATGTGTTTTCTTATTTCTTCTCTTCCATATAGAGAAAAGTTATAAAAGCGGCCATATTCCTGTGCTAACCTTACAGTTTACTTGTTTCTGATTTTTTCAATACTTTGGTTTGATAGTTTAACTCTAACATTTAACTGGAAATGATTTCTGAAGGACCTCTTAGGTCGGAATGCCACCTTAGCTGAGGAACTGGTGAGGACTGGGAGTGGCACTCCATCAAATCCTTCCCAGAATGCAGGCAGCGGCAAAGAGAGGGTTTTGACTGAGACTCTTCGCCAAGATCTTCAAGAGGCATCACGACGCATAGAGATTCTCAAGTTAGAGAAGGCTAAGATTGAGGCTGAAGCCAATAACTACAGAACTTTGGCCACGAAGCTGGAGTCCGACCTGAAAAGCCTTTCAGACGCTTACAATAGCCTGGAGCAGTCCAACTTCCACCTCGAGGTGGAGGTGAAGGCATTAAGAAAAGGTGGGGATTCCCCATATCCTGATGTTGAAGCAATCAGAGCAGAGGCAAGAGAAGAAGCCGAGAAGGAGAGCGAAGCTGAACTGAATGATCTGCTCGTTTGCCTGGGCCAGGAGCAAAGCAAGGTGGAAAAGCTGACCTCCAGATTGATCGAGCTGGGTGAAGATGTGGACTCCCTCCTCGATGGGATAGGGGACGACACCGCACTCGGAGAAGACGACGATGATGATATCGATGACAAATAAACCAAAAATTTCAACCCGCTTGTGTAACATGGGCACTGATTGAGGTCGCAGTTTATCGGTAAGGCCCATGTCTGGGAAGATGTCTTGGGATACCTTGTACAGTGTAACATAAAAAAAATGCTCTGGTCTTGTTCTCTTAATTCCCCTAAATTATGTGGTCTTATTAGACGACATCTGATGAACTCTTTCTTTGTGCTGATTGCTACTTCTTCCTACCTCTGGATGGACTGAATGGTGTCTGCCGCCCAAGTCTTGAATACTAAGAGTTCTCCTCTAAGGTTTAATCGTGATCTTGTTCTATACTGTTTGAGAAGCATTTGGATTTCGATTCTGATATCTAAGTCGATCTATAATCTCGCTGTTCCTTTGTATTGTCACTAGCTTTGCTGGATATTACGATGCTACCATCACTGTTCATGGATGTGAAATTTCTTCCAAGTTTCAGTCTACCGCAAAACTATTCTTGAAATGGTTATAATTACCAATAAATAAATTTCTTGAGCGTTAGGACAATATCTCCAATATCACTACATATATGTTCCTTATATAAAATCAATAATGTTGGTATTTAATTTTTAGATTAAGGTTTAAGGTAACGAGGATTCAAATAATCAATGAAATTGGTGGCAACCATTTTATTCTTAAACAACTTAGTGTTTTTGAAAACCAACTGTTAGATGGAAACTACGAATTGTAGTGAGAATGATATAAATATTTGGTAAGAATATAACGCGTATACCATAGTAAAATATAGAGTGGCAAATATGTTATTTTGGGATTAAGGAGGGGCACATACGTAAAGCTCCCGTCGTTGTTGTCGCCATTGGCTTCCCGATCGAATCCCACCACCACGTCTTTTTCTATTCCAATAAAACGCTCCACCCGGCATTTAGGTTCCGACCTCCCCCGAATCATTACGTCTCTTCCTCTCTGCCTCTTCCACCGCGATCCCGTCTTCCGATCCCAGATCCTTGCCTTCGATCCGTTGCCTTCTCTCTCCTGGTTCGCCATGGAGTTTCCGATTATTAGGATTAGGGTTCCGCTTGGTCTCCGCAAACCCTAGTGGACCCCTTTCCGCTTCCCCCGCCATGGAGGGCTCAGCGGACGGCTCCGGAGCCCCGGACTCGTGGGAGATGGTGGATCTCGACGCCAGCATGAGCCGGCTGCTCCTCTCCTCCAAGAAGAGCCCGGCCTCCTCGCCGCCGCCGGACGCCCCGGAGGAAGAGGAGGAGGAGGAGGAGGAGGAGGCGGTGGCGGCGTTGGGGCTGTCGCGGTCTTCATCTGATACCTCCGAGCGAGTTGCCGGCGTGCCGGTGGATGCCGTGAGCCAGGTGGATCAGTTCCTTCGCGAGGCTTTGGAGAAGCCCCGGGAGCGCTTAGCAAGTGAGCTTCTTGGTCTTCGTTACTAATTCGTTGCCCTTTTTCTTGAATTTGGTGTTGTTTCTAGCTATCTTACGTTTCTTCAGCTGGAATATATCCGATTGTGTCTAATGTAATATAAATTTGATGGAGCTACTTCCGCTGCTATGAGATGTTTGTTAGATTAAATATGTGCGGGTAAAGAAGCAAAAGAAAAGAACTTCTAGTTACAAAAGTAGTTTTTCTCTTATTTTATGGATACAAATTCTTTAAGCAAGACCAGATAGTCTAGTCTGCTATACAGAACGAGTGCCTCGGGTACAAATTCCTTAAGAATCGTATTATTTGGCTTATTAAATCAATGACTACTATACAAAAGATCGGCTACTATTCAAATGTCTCGGATGGCTATTTTGAATTAATGTTTTGTTGTTGAAAATAGATTCTTGCATCAAAAAACTTAGAAAACAAATGTAAACTGTGTGATTCTCCTTTCTATTATGGACACTATTCATCATCTTTAGATATTTTCTTCTTTTATCAACTTCTTGATCTGATTGTTTGTGGTTAAGAACGTTCAATAATTGGTTTATAGGTTTAACACGTCAAATACTTTGAGTTCTTTGGAAAGAAATGCAGATATTATGTTATGTAGGCTTACAAAAGGTTCTTTTTGTTGCTGATTTCTGGCCCGACTCCAGTAATGCACTGTATAACATCATAATCAGTTATACTACACATCGATTTATCACGTAATTTTCTTATGTTTTCATTTGAAGTATCTTGTGAATTTCTCATGTTTTTCATGAAATGGAACATACTTTCATCAGATATTGTTTTTCCTTTGATGTCTTTGATATATTTCTTTTGTTTAATTGCCTGGGATTTTGGTTAAGAATGTATGTTTTGTTCAGTTTTGAGGATGGAGCAAGATATTGTGAAGTTCATCCATGATCCTACTCAACAGCAACTGGAATTTCAGACACTTCCAAATTCCTACCTACGACTTGCAGCACACCGTGTGGCACAACATTATTACCTCCAATCATTTGCCATACTAGACAATAGCCTGCCAGATGGATCTGGTTCTCGAATTTTGCTGCGTAAAACTTCTACTAATTGTCGGATGCCTCCAGTTCGTCTTGCAGATATTCCTGTCAATCTGCCACAAGAAGATGGCAGTGTTGTGCTTAAGGTTGCAATCAAGCAAAGGCCTCAGAAGCACTCACAAAATATGGGCAATGCAAATATTCACTCTTCGAAAACTAATTATCAAAAGAGTGTTGAAGAAAGAAAAGAAGAGTATAATCGAGCAAGAGCACGTATATTCAACAGTAAGGACAGCAGTAGCTCAATATCAGATCCAGAGGATGAAGTAAAATTACCTGACACACTCCAAGAATGTTCCTTTATATCTGCAAGGACCGATGAAAAATCTGTAATGAAAGCATCCGAAAATTATCTTGGGAGGAGTTTTAGTGATTCTTCTTCATGTAGCAGCAGATTCAATAAAAGTAAGATAGAGAAAGGGCCTGTTGTTGGCAGACACAAAGCAAACAGTAGAGTAGCCATTTTCCGGGACCGTGAGATTGATTGTAAGGATCCTGACTATGATAGGAGTTATGAGAGGTAAATCTCTTTTCTAATTTCTGGGTTATTTATTTGCCCAATGACAAGGAAAACAACCATCTTTTTTGCTACAAGATTCCATCAAGAAAGAAACTTCTTTGGAAGAATTTTTTAACGTCTAAATGATAGCTTGCTGCTTAATCATTCTAAACAGTTATCCGGCTATGGCATTTCTTTTGGCGTTGAACAACAGATTTTTGCATGTTTTTATAACGATATTAGAGTTTTAAACCTGATCAATATCTTTTTGTCTCGTGTAGTACTACGTGGTTGCACTTTTTAAAGCTGTATTTTTGTTATAAAATAATATGGCAATACTACCAATTGTGGTATTATAATAAAAGCTGATTTTTTTTTTGCAAAAGTAGTAAAAACTTGATTACCAGTAAGCTTTATTTTTTTATTTTATGTTTTAATTCTGGCAGTTGCTTGCCAAGAAATGCATTTTGCTTGTTTATAGTCTTTTCTGCAACGGCAATGATTTGCCCTTTGTCTACTTCATGTTACATATGCTTGCGTCTCCTAATTGCTGGGTTACTGTGTCTATTCTCAGGTACATGCAACGATTTGATCCTGGATTTGGATTCAATGGTGGACCTTACACTATGCCGCCACTATATTCTCCAACTGTTAATTACAATACAGAATTCCCACAGCTTGGATCCGGTCATAGGGGTCAAGTTCCTGTGGACCATCAACCTCGGCCCATTCCTCCGCACCTACATGGACCTTGGTTACCACCTTCAGCACCCACAGCGATGAACTATGGTCCACCAGAAGGCATGATACCAGCATTTAGTTCCAATCATGTTCGTGGTCACTCCAACACACCAGTCTATGTGCATTCATCTCAGTTTTCTGTGCCTCCACGTCCTGGAATGTCTTTCCCTCCTCCTGATGGACACATTCAAAATTTTTCCCAGGTTTTCATCTTGCCATTTTTATCTTTCTTTTTTTCCTTTTTTTTTTTAAATCTAGGGCATGATTTTGATGCTTGTGAAATATGATCAGTCTTGTATCTCCCACTTTGGGAATTTGGTTATTGATGTTATATCAGGATTTAATTTTTCAATTTTTTTTTAATTTGTCTCAGAAGAATTGACCCACCAAGAAAATGATCATCTCGAATGAAGAGCTAGATCTTGTTACTGGTGGATGCTTTAAATTCGAAAAAAATGAAAAAAGAAAAAACTCTATATATCTTGATCATAATATGGTTTTTCAATCTGTTATTTCCAAGTAGCATGGACATAAAGTTTAAAATTGATAGTGATGATTACAATTTTCTATGAATTTCTTTTTATAAAATTTGGTGATGGAGCTAATACAAGATGATAACTAAAACTCAACAGAGATGCTCATTGATAAAGTAAGGAGTGAGGATCCTGATTTCATTATAGTAAAAAATCAGGGAAATTTTTCCTCCCACTATTGAACAGACCTCTAGGACATTTGATTAAACATCATAGATGTTGCATTATGTCATTTCATTTTTGTGGCTTTTGGTTAATTTGTTTCTAATTGATATTTCTCTTACCTGATGTTGGGTTTGCAGACTCACCAGCAGCAACATGATGCATGTTTTGGATTAGCCCGGCCCCGTTAAGGGGCCTGGGCATCGCCTGCACCTGCCAGCAAGAGCTCTGAGCTCGATGATGTGATGCCATAATTCCTGTTCTATGATTGATTTGCTGGCAGGAGAATAGCAGGCAAGTGGGACCGAGACTGGCTGGGCAGTGCGCGTCATTGGTCGAACTTAGCAGCCCTGGACATTCTCCGATATTTTGATGCTTCGTGCACATCAGATGCTGGATGGCATCTAGTTACCAATGCTCTTGATCCTTGTGCAGGATACAAAATCCTATTTTGTGCATACAGAAGTGGAAGGAAAAGTTTACAGATGGGATGTAAGCACTTGGTAGAATGAAGGTTTGATTCAAACAGTTTGTGCTTCTGGCTTCTTGATGTTGTCTCTTAGGTCTCTAACATGGCTTCCATGTTTTGTCTCTGCAGAAGCGCCATGGTTTAGCACCTTCTCCTTTAGATGATAGTAATCCTTGGCTGAATAATGCTCTTTCTGTAGTGAATATGGTCAATGAAGTGTAGAAAACTTCATGTTGCTTTCTTCATCTGTGTGTGTGTTCTATCGTTTAGCTTCTTTACCAGTTCCCCTCACACTTGGTTTGTGACGTAACCGAGCAACCATTTTTGATATATTTATTGTTTTCCTGTAAGATGTAATACAACCTACCTGTCTGATGGATATATCATTATGATACTTTGGCTGTATAGCTTGTTGCCTAATTTTATGGTAATAAGTCTTTTCCTTTGTTTTACTGTTTTATATCAATAACACCTGGTGGAAGGTTATCTTTGAAAATATATTTATATTTTTAACATGTGGTTGGAGAAAGAGATCTGAGTGGATGTGAAACTATGGAATGCTTTGAATATTTGATAAATAAAAAATATATTTTAAATGTGTATTAAGATAAGTTTGTTTGTTTAAATTGTATTTCACCTTCTGATAGTATCCTTGGCTGAATAATGCTCTTTAAGATAGGTATTATTTGATAAAATTATATTTCACCTTCTTGATAGATAGTCTCCTTGGCTGAATAATGCTCTTTCTGCAGTGAATGTGGTCAATGAAGAGTAGTGTTCATCTATGTGTGTGTTCTTTTGTTTAGCTTTACCAGTTTAGTCTGTGATGTTGCTGAGCAACCAGTTCTGATATATTTGTTGTTTTCCTGCATGCCTGTCTGATGGATGCATACTTTGGCTGTATAGCTTGTTGCCTCATTTTATCGTATATCAATAAGTCTTTGTTTTTTTGTTTATTATTTTATATCAATAATAAAAAGGGGTGGAAGGATGTACTGAGGTTATATTTGCGAACATATTTATTTTTTTTAATGTATAATTGAGGAAAGAGATAGAAATATTTCAATTGTTTGGTTTTAAACAATGGATTAAAAATTATATTTTACAGATGTATTAAGGTAAGTGTGGTTCAGTAATTGAATGTTTTATAATAAATTTATTGTTTTTTTTATTTTATTTAAAGTGAATATATTATTAGTATGTAAGTATTTTCAATATAGTAATTAGAAAAAAAAAAAGTGTATCAAATATTAATTCATAATTCAAATGAGCATTGGGTCCATAATAATATATATTTCAAATATGTTTTCAACTGTACCTCTCTAATTTTTATAGATGTTATTCTGTCGTACATACTGTATGCATAAGATCAGAAACACCTTCCTTGAGCCATTCCCACCACATTAGTGCACATCTACGTTGGATAATCCTCACTGGGATGCACAGTAGATCCTAATATATTTGGCCCGAAGCATGCAATTATTATTCTGATGTCATGTCATAATCATCATCTTGGTTTCTTGTTTGACGTGTAACAAACCAGATGGGGACATAAAGCCGGGAGCAGCAAATCAGCTGGATAAATGGCCGCTGGAACCTTTGTGACCGACTCTTCCGTAGCTCTCGAGTCGCTTCGTTTCCGGTTCGATCTATTCGCTTGTGCCAACAACATTTCCCAACTTCTGTTTTCTTTCCTATAACTCCGATTCTCTTCTGTACGAGGTTCCAACCCGACCGATCCTTTGGTATCAGAGCAGCCACACACACACACACACTGTTCTTCCTCCCAACTCGACAGAAACCATCGACGGTGGGAACCGGGAACGGAATACGAGACTCTCGTCGTGCAAAGAACAGGTAGAATATGATGGTCCTTCCGTGGCCGGTGAGAAAGGAACATTTCTTTGTTGACAATTTGCTCCCCGACAAAGCTTGGTGGTGGTGCGTTTCCTCATCATGTCCGTTCTTTTCTCCCCTACACAAACATGCCCTTCTCGTTCCACACAACCATTGTACGTTTACTCACAGTGCATTGATGATCTCCTGCTCCTTTTTCCACCTGCTCTGTGTGTGTTTTCGTGTACAACAATGGCTGGCTGGTGGTGGGTTTGTTAGGGAACTTTTCTTTGCTATGATAGCCTCAAAGTTGGACTTTGCAAAAGAAAGAGGCTACTTAGACTTTGAAAAGGAAGATAGATTGTGTAGCTTGCTACGAAATAATTCATATGTGAAGATGGACCAAAGATGTCGACTTTATATATATATATATATAGTCGACTCGTAGCGTAAGATTCATCCGATTTTATTCATTTTCTAAGCATTATCACATTCGAAAAATTAAAAAAAGACTTCTCGATAGGACATGAAATTTGATCGAGTAAGAAATTTTCTTAGTCTGATTTCTAAGCGTTATCACATCCGAAAGATTAAAGAAATACTTCTCAATAGGATGTGTAACTCGATTGAGAAAGAATTTTTCACAAAAGGTAAGACACTCTTATCATATGTCTATTATTATTTATGGTATTCAACATGATATCTCCGATGATCAAGTCAACTTTGATTTATTAGTTATGGATGAAAAATGCATGTAAATAGTTTAATGAGAAAAGATATATAGAGAAATTGTTTCATGGAATGTTAGCTTTGTAATCTTGAGAGAGTATACTCTCTTTAGATGTTATGCTAATATAGCATGTCAAATAGGCTTTTTATAATTTTTAAAAATTGATTTCGTGTTCGATAAGCATTGACTGACTCCACATATCGACTCTCAATTGACCAAAAATAATAATCATATCAAAGAGCTTTTACGTTACATCGGAGTCCAAACCATTTTATACGATAGCCTCGCGACTTCGACTCGATGTTGAATTCTTTTAAAACTATTAACATATTTATGATATAAGCGATTAAGGTTTGAATTATGAAAACTATTAACATATTTATGATACGAGCGAAAGAATAAGGTTTGAATCATGAAAACAATCTCTCTTTCTCTCTCTCTCTCTCTCTCTTGGTGTAAATGTGGTAAGACACATCCAACATGATCAATTTCCCCCAAGCTCATATTCCTTGGAATTCTCAAGCATACTCGTGCAACATTTTCTCTGTTTATCTTGGGACCAAATCTATTATCAGATTTCCATGTTTAACCAGCATTACAGCACATCAAGAACATCACACGAAAAACTAGATGAGATACCATCAAACGCGGTAGATGTATGATCGATTACCTACGTTTCTCGATGCATCTTGATATCTCTTATTCATCGACCAAACCACCAATCTTGTAATAGCTCTACTACTGCTGCTTCTCATGCTCGGCAACAAACCACTCCCTCCGCCTTCCATCCTCCGGCGGCGGTGCCGAAGAAGAAGACATCACAAGAGTTTTTTGTTCCTGAGCACGAGAGAGCACTCCGCATACATCCGTCTTTACTCCACCGATCGAACTCGATCGGCTTCTCGAGAAGCGTCACGGGAGGTGAAGCAAGCCGCATGGCCATTCCCGAACGACCTGACGTGGTCGTTGAGCGAGCGCTTGTGCTTGAAGTCGGAGCCACAGGAGCACAGCCACAGCTTGCCGCAGTTCTTCTCGTGGGTCCTCCAGTCCCCTCTCACCGCGAAGGGCTTACTGCACTTGCGGCACGCGAAGGACTTGATGCCGTGCTTCCGCTTGTAGTGGGTCTGAAGCGTTCGGAAGTCCTTCAATGGCTTCGCCCGTGGGTGGTCGATGCTGTTCTTGCACCCGCGGGCACAGCAGTAGCATGGAAGCTTCAGCATCGCCATGGGTTGCGCTCCTTTGAGCGATTCTGGTCCCTTCCTGTACTCCGGTCCGTGCCCCCACATATGCATCTAATCCAATCCAACCATATCAAACACAAGAGAGAGAGAGAGAGAGAGAGCGAGAGAGAGAGAGAGTCGAAGCAAAATATACGATCACAAATCTCAAGATGCATTCGTTTGTGTGTTCGGTGCCGAGGACTCGAAGGAACAGACAAAAGGTGTGAGGGAACAATAAAGCCATGTCAGGTGATGGAAGAGAAGAAGAAGAAGCTGACGGAAACATGAGTAGATGAGGACGAAGAGCCTGACCTGTAGATTGTTATACCTATTGAAGGTCTTGTTGCACACGGAACAAGCAAACTTCTCCAGCCCTATCAGGATTTGAGCTGCTGTAGGGATCCAATACCTGCTCTCACTGCCAAAACAGCTGCTCCTCACTGATTCCTCCGACTCCTCCTTCCGGTGTTCTTCCTTCTTACACATCAACAACCTGCTCTTCTCCTCGTCCAAATCTTCGGAAGCGCCACCAGGCAATCCGATGTTCAGGGCCGTGCTGACGTCGTCTCGGGCTCCTTTGTGCTCCTCTTTGATGTGCTTCTCATCATCCTCAAGCCTGCTCAGCAGAGGCAAGCACCGCAGTCCTTGTGACGGGAGATGATCTTGTTGAAGCACCATTTCTTGGTCTTGCTGTGGCGGCGTGGAAGAGGAGGAAGAAGACGAAGACGATGATGATGATGAGGAGGAGGAGGAGGAGGCGGAGGAGGAAGAAGAGGAGGGTGGTGTCTTGAGCCACTGACACAAGGGAGGAGATTGGAAGCAGAAGCCAAAGGATGATTCATCCACAGGGCAGTCTCTCAGGCCCATCTTCCAAGAGAACTCACTCAGTTAGGTCTCCTCAAAGGGAGGTAGAAGAAAGAAGGATCTGTTCCTTTTGTCAAGGCATGCATGTGGTGTTTGGTCCTCTCCAAGTCAATCTTTGATGGTTGCTGACTGCATCAAGCAGAATAGAATGTCATCCACTGAATCACATCAACCCTAAACTCTATAATATATTAGTGATTGCTAAGTATTTCCAATTCTTAGAATGAAATTGGAGTGCTTACATAATACTTTATAAACACTCCATGCAGAACATCTTCTTGATACGAGAAAATATAATTTTTCTTCGAGATTTATGTGAGATAATATATATCAAATTTATATTTGTATTTGGAATAACAAGTGAAATTTCTTTTTTTTATTTTAATTATTCTTTTTTTTCAATAAGGACAAAAACAAAAGAATATTAAATTTTATGTTTGCTATCTTTGATTTACATTTTATTATTAGTACCAAAGTATTCATCTCCAAAAATATTTGTGCCGGGTTTACCTTTTTCTTGGTCAAAGGCTTTTTTAGGAACAAACTTTCCTATTGTTGATTTCTCCGTCCATACCCCGTATTACCTCTTATAATTAGTTATCTTTAGTATTTCGATCTCTATATTTTTAAAAGTTATATTGGATCTTTATATTTATGAAGTGAAATATTTATTCATGTTTCTCCTCATACTGTCGACTTTACTGGTAGAAATATCGTAGGGTTTCCACTAAGTATGTACTGACTTTGCCTCACTTCGATACTGTTAGGATCAATAGCACTAAGAGGGGGAGGGGGGGGGGGGGGCGGCGGTGGATGGGGTGAATTAGTGCAGCGGATAAAAACGTCAACTTTGTCAAATCTCACGTACGATAAAAATCGTTTCCGACGTAAAACCGATTTCGAAAACTTAACTTGAAAACATACGTAAATGTATTGAAGGCAGTAAGCTATTGAAGGGGTTTGTAGTAAAGTAATAGCAGGAAATAAAATGCAAACCAGAGAAGACGGGAGTTTATAGTGGTTCGGTCAATCGTGACCTACATCCACTTTCAGCTTCCTCCTCCGACGAGGTCACCGACGTCCACTAGAGGCCTTCCTTCAATAGGCGAAGGCCAACCACCCTTTTATAGTTTCACTCCTTTTGACGGGCTTAGGAGACAACCCTTACAAAATTTCTCTCCTCTCTTGAAAGATGAAAACTTAGAAGAAAAGAGGGAGGAGAACTTCTAGCCTTTATAACACTTTTGAGCTCTAAAATCATAGAGTAAGATCAAGCTTTCGGTGTCTTTGGTTGCCCTTTCATTGCTGAAAGGGTGGGGTATTTATAGGCCCCAAACCAGCCTTTGGTTGCCTGATTGGGGCGATTGCACCGCCTAGCAAAGCTCGGAGACTGAGCCTCTGGGCAGTACCACCTCCTGTCAGGGGCGGTTGCACCGCTTAGCAGAGCTCAGAGACTAAGCCTCTGGGCGGTGCTACCGCCCGACAGGGGCGGTTGCACCGCCCAGTCTCGCTCGGAGACTGAGCCCAAGCGGTGCCACCGCCTGACTGGGGCGATTGCACCGCTTGGCAGAGCTCGGAGACCGAGCTCAAGCGGTTCCACCGCCCAGCCTAGCTCGGAGACTGAGCCTTGGGCGGTGCCATCGTTGGCCAAGAAATCTGGGTCTGAATGGGCTGATCCATTCGGCCCAATTTGGGTCTGTTAAGGGCCCAATGGCCCCAAGATTAAGTTAATGGGATCACCTCCCATTTCTAATTTAATCATCGTGCTAACTACGATATTTCTTAAGACATTTACTGCAACTTGTTCCGGTGCGTTAATCGCTTCTTCTGGTGAGCTTCCGGCGAACTTCCGTCGATCATCCGATGAACCCTAGGTGATGCTCTTGTGGACTTCCGGCAAACTCCTGGATTTGCGACGATCCACTTGGCGAGTTTCGACGGGCTTCTTTTGGCAAGCTCCTCGACTTCTCGGATTTGTTCCCGCAGAACCTCCGACGACCGTCCGGACTTCCGTTGAACTCTCGAACTCCCAACATGATCATAGTCTTGACTCCGGCGCAACTCCTGCTGCATGTCTTATTTCCATCGTAGTTAATCCTATACATGTAAAACAAAACTTCGATCGAGACAATTAATCCTAAAGCAATTAATCAAGTTGTCCGGCATATCATTGGTTCTTCGACGCTTCGTCTGATTCTTCGGCACATCGTCCTCTTCTGCGGCCTATTGCCCAATCGGCCAATTGACTCCGCAACTCCGATATCCTTGGCGCAATACCCGCTCTTCTTGGCCCGATGCCTGAGTCCACGGCCCGAAGCCTTTTATCGATACGTCGACCGATCCACCGGCCCGACGTCCAATATTCTGACATGTTCCTCCGGCACAACATGATTTTTCCTGCGTTAATTGTCTTATCCTGATCGAAGCATCCTACGTCACTCAAAACACGGATTAAAACATAAACATAATTATCAATTAGTTTCATCGTCAAAATACGAGTTTCAACAGATACCACTGAACATGTTTGGTATTTTCATCATTAGAGTCGAAGAAACGAAGAGAAACGAGATTAAATATTTCACTTTTGTAAGTATAGGGATCCCAATATAATCTTTCAAAGTGTAAGGATCGATGATACTAAATACAATTAATTATAGAAAGTAATATATAATTAGCTCCGATAACTCTTTCTCGAATACGTAACACATAAACAACTAACTTCTCATGAATATGCATCAACTTCTTAATTGCTCTCGGATAATCAACCATCACTTTTTAGTACTGGTCTTAATCATGTCAACCCTAACCATTAACTAAAAACGAATCATGAAAAATCATTAATAATAGAAAAATTAAGAAAGAAATTAATGAGTCAAAACTTCCAACCCACTAATTATCCAAGCTGATTTTATCATTGTCTATGAGTCTCGGATCATTCTTTTTTATGTTTACATATAAATCGAAATCGAAAGTATACTTAAGAGATGGCTAAGTGAATCTAATCAAACCAACACGGAGGAGATTTGAGATGAGCCAATCAACCTAATCTACCTTAAACCTAACATAATGCAGAGATCGATTAATGTCCATAAAGTCGCATCTAAATTGCATGGGCTGTTCGACAGACACAAAGCTAAAAGATAGCGATGACCAACTTCATTACTGCTCATCAATAAGTCTGGTGGGAGTGACATCACAGGGATATGGAGATCGTGCTCGATGACATCCTTGTCCAAAGTGCATTCAAATCAGCAGGCAAATCATATTTAAATGGCCACTGGTTGGGTCTGCCAAACCCCATTGATGAGCTGTTGACCAACATCTTGTCATCAACAAGGAAAAACAAATAAATAAATAGAGAGAGAGAGAGAGAGAGAGAGAGAGAATTTGGTTTTATCTTTGAAGGGAATAATAGATCAAACGAGAGCAAATGTGATCGAACATTCAAGTCAATCTACTTTCAGTTTTGACTTTTTGAAAGCACTTTAAATTGTTTGGTCAAAGAAGGGCAGTGGGAATAGAAAGACACGGCGGAAGAAAAAAGGTGCGTCAATCTTTTTCCGATGATGACTGCCTCTCTCTCCACTTTATGACGGCTCAACTTTCTACCTTCGTCGCTTTGTTTTCACATACGCGCTTGCATCGCTCGCTGCAATAAATGCATCTTCTATGCGCATTTCGATGAGGAGGCTAACTAGAAATGGCAACGGACAGAATACCAATCAACTCTATCCTGATGAGTCCTAATCCCGACCAACTTGCTCGGATATCTCGACCCAATTCTTTAGGATCATCTTAAAAATGATATAGGTTCGAATTAGTTAATATATTATTGTGTAGGTAATAGATCTTAGATTTGTATTCATACGGTATATATGTCATTTAATGTACTATTTTTTTATTAAAAAATATAAGTAATTTTTTTTATGAAGTTCATACTACTATTCAAAATTGAATTTGATTTTATTAAAGTAGGTCATGAATTCGAATCATATATTTATTTTTTTAATATTTAGTTAAGGAAGATATTAACTGGTTTATTAGTTTATCGATAAGAAAAATATTCACGACCCAACCCAAGTTTTAACTAACTTGAACGGAAGTAAACCCGAGTCGAGTTGACGGAGACATCCTCAACATCTTTCCCTATCATTTATAAAAGTTTTGATTATTGATAATATGATGTTAAGATCAAATTATATATTCATCACTTATCTTAAAAAAAAAAATTTATTTTGCATGGAATTAGCAGGTGACCAATCAAAAAATAAGTACTGTAGTCCTGTCTAGATAGTACCCATTATCATTCCACAATTGGCTTTTTGCCCAAATTGAAAACTTGCCCATCAGAAGCCTGGTGTGCATATTTCTACAACAAAAAAAACTTGATTGTTGCTTAAACATAGAACTTGAAGCAAAAGAAAACAAATATGGGGAAGAGTGACCCAAAGTTTGGTGAAGAGTTTAGCGGCACAAGGATCAAAGGATCAAAAAGAGTTTGGTGAAGAGTCTTGTGATACATCAGAATAACTGGAACACCAAGAATAAGCATGTTCAACTCCCAACAGCTTACTACCCAGAGCATGTTCTTCCAAGATTTGGGTTCCCAGGCTAGATGCTATGCTTGTGTTGATCTACTCGATGATCCCAATTGAAGCTATGATGAAGGGACGAAGTCCAACCTTCCATTAGCATCCCAAGTTATAACACAATTTGGTCGGCATCGCTATTCTCTTCGAAGCTAATGCAGATGTTGTTCACCTCCAGCTAATCATGTTGGCCTCACCAGTCTGCATGATGTAGTGAAAAATATCAGGACTGGTCAGTAGTTGTATCATCATGAATAAATCAGAAAGCAAATTGGTACAACATTTTTCTTATGTACTTAAACAGCATTTTCAGAATGCCAGAAACTGATGAAGTGAACCATTCAAGAAGAAGCAACAGAGTAGAGCACACAATATCCGGTACTCGTAGGTAGGCACCTAATATTTGTCAGTCTGATTGTATGAACAAACGTAAAATTGACCTAGTATCTACCAGGAAAGATTGAAACTCAGACATGTGTATATAAATAAACAAATGTTGACCAAAAGGTTCGATGTTGGACTTGGAACATAATCTCAGACATCCATTAAAGGGCCTGCAAGTTGACTAATAACTTCATGCTCCCAGATTCCTGATTCCTCCTGATATGTCATCAGGTTGGTTCAGATCAAGCGTCTTATCAGGGTATGCTGACACGCCGACGGTTGTTAATGTGTGCTTGCACATGCATACATACACAAACAAACAGAAACCAGCATATAACCAAAACATTAATTCTATATCCCTTGGTTAACAAGAAAACCATCATCGCCTTTTCTTTTGTTTTCCTTAGTACATTGTTCCAAGCAAAATGTTCTTCAGAACAAGATCTACTTGAGCTCCTTTGAACCTGTTGCTGTTCCTAACTTATTAGTAAGCTACATAGATTATCCTGGTGTTCAAGTTACACCCATGAATGTGAAATAGAAATATCCTAGGTAAAGAAGCCAGCAATCAGGGGTGAAAGTAGATCAAACAATATCATTCCATATTTGATCTGTATAACAATACAATATCAAACCATAATGTTCCAACTACTTGGGTTTGGCCACAAGGAATTTTTGCTGCCATTGAGCATATTTGTTTATGTGTCCAATCATTTAATAGCATTTGTATCGAAATGATCAAACCAATCCATTTATAAGTCTCTGACACTTCCAACCCAGAATATAAGTATATGATAAATTAAGAAAAATAGAAAGAAAATGCAAGAAGACGTGTTAGTTCCATATCCTCCATGTCAAAGGACAAGTGAAAAGCAAAGGGGAAAATTCAGATCCAAGATCAAATTTGTAGAGTGTTGGTCATTCTTATTGAAGGAAATTAAATTTATCTCATTGATACATGTAATAAACTTTGCACTGGTGTGAATAGTTATGCAAATTCTACAGTTGAAATAACCAAGAACCATAAACTTTTGTTAGCACCACACGTTTAAAAATTTTCAAGGAAATTACATGCCAATATCAAAAGCTCACTGCCTGGCGTATTAAATAAACAAGATATAAAAGCAAGTTCAGTTTACAGAATAAGCGAGTCAACTCAACCAAGAAATACTGCCACCAAGCATGTCAACTCAATCCCCTAAAGTCAACTTATGGTGATCTGCTAGGAGATGAAAATAGGGAGAAATGGCATGTCACTACCCCATACAAGATGGTGGATACTTTTGAAACAATGATTATCTCAGCTAAGGAGAACCATCTTAAACAATTAAATTTGGATAAGCCAGGGTTCATATGTATGATCCTATGACAAGTCAATTGCTGGATATCTAAGAAATTATAAGACGCCAGGACACTTGTAGACTCCTATCAAGCAACATATTAGGATTGTCCGTCCTCATTGTGAGCTCGGATCTCCATCCTAAGCCGGTAATGTCACTCAGCCAGCAAGATCACGAGATAGTTGCAGTGGAAGAAACCGATCATATTAGGTTCATGGGGATGTAAGATATCACTTTTATGATCTCACAGCATGATGAGTCTTTGCAGTAAAGGACTAAGGCGCCAAGTCTAAAGAAAGTGTACTTAAAAAGTGTTGCCAAAAATGAGCTTATCACACCAGCATCAGAAAATCCAAGCCCCTCAAACATTTAAAATAATATATAGTTGTAATTTAGTTGGTTTCCCGGTCTAAATAACAAAATCATAATAACAAAAGTGCTACATGGTAGATATCTCACGGCAGTAAAGTTTTCTTTTCTATTGTTAGAACACAATTATCAAGGATCATACATTTGCCATCAATTCATTTCAATTACAAACTTTGATCAGCTTAGTATCTTGTTATGTACTGAAACTAAGTAGAAAATCCAATGAACCACTAACAAGAAGTAACAAACAACCACTCACTTCATAGCTATCTTGAACTCTGCAGCTTCACTCAAGTGCTAAATCAGATGATTATTTCCACTATGGAATGTACCGGCCCTGCAGTGAAAATTTCAAACTACCTACCGGCTTAATTAATAATAGTGATATAGGATATGACAACTACTATAAATCAGTCATTTTGTTCAATTTAAGAAGTTAAATAAAGAAGGGAAAGAAAAGGACAAAAAGGAAAGGAAAGAAAATCAAGGAATTATAAAAAATATTAAAAGGTAACTATATGTTTTTCAGTCAACAGGCAACATCAAGTGGTAATCACTGCTTCAAAGAAAGACTGATCATATTTGCATGACATTCATGCTACATAAAGTTCCATGATGCATATCTAAAAGGAGCTAGATAGTTCATTTCTATGACATCATGACAACACCCTTGTATGCCAAAACAATTACATGAAACATTAAAAACAATCTCGGACATAATATCTGATTCCTATATTTAAAGCACATTCCCAAAAGGCAATAAAGAGTTTGAAGTGTAAAAAAAAAGAATTATGCAAAATAATGAAAGAAATTGGTGATTATATTCAGCAAATATTGATTCTATACAGTCATACTCTCACCAAAATTAAGTTCTTTACAAGAGTTTATGCTCTCAATTTGTCTTATGTGGCAAAAATGTTTCCAACCATGACAAGAGGATATTACATTTTACCTGCTGTCTGATGCAACTGACAAGAATAGCTCAAGATTAGAATATCCGAACCCTTGCAGTGACTTGTGAAAAAATCACTCATACTCAAACTGCACATCGACCTGAATATATTTCCTCATAAGACAAACTATAAATGAGGTAAAATTGGCCAACATCTGACGTTCTTCGCGAGTTTTAGTCTCAGAAAGGGCACCATGGATGACTAATTTCTTGAGGTTTGGGCATCTTTCAATTATCCCAAAAACCCAATGTCCAAAATGCTCGCTTATTACAGTCCATCCCAGTTCTAGTACGTCCACATTTTCCAATGGTGAGGAGCCTTGTAATCCATAATGGAGCAGTCCATCCCTTATCTCATAACTTAACGAGAGGTGCTTAAGCTGTGGGAATGAAACAGCAATAGATTCTGAATCAATAACCTCATCCTCATCATCAAACACTACTCCCCAGAGCCTGAGTTTTCTCAGTTTAGATGCTCTAGATATCATTTGGTAGAATTTGGGCCACATGATCATGAAGTTACTAACGTCTACAACCTGTAGATGGTCCATGCTCTCACCAATATCCAAATGAGTGACACTAACATCATCAATCTTCAAATGCTTTAAAGTACCTTTTCCAATAAGCTCGAAAAAATCAAGGTTTAGGGCATTTAGGTGCAAGCTCTCAAGATTATCTGCCTCCAGAATAATCTTATCCACACCTATTGATTTGGCATATAAGCACTTCAACGTTTGACTGCTCAGCTCCATCGAAGACTGAGAATCTGAAGTGACAATTTCTAGAGCATCAAGAGTCAAAGACTCTATCCTTGGACAGGCAGCTAACAAGAGGCTCAGATCCAAGGCAGAGATACTAACATGTCTTAGAGAAAGGGATTTGAGGCAAGTAAGTCTCTGATAACTTGGTTCAACCCCAGTGATAGAATTATGATCCAAATCCAAAGCCTCCAGCTTCTGTCGACCACATTTCTCTAAAATGTTCACATTTGGCGTCGTGCGAACATTATATGATAGGCTCCGTAATGTTTCCCTGGTGTACATAAGCCACGCAATAACTGGAGCAGCAGCAAACTCATGTGCATTGTCCATATGAATTGAAAGACACTGCAATCCCATCGTTTGGAATATAGTCTGTGTTATGAGAATCTCCAGCTGCCTGGTTGTGATATCACGGGGCCAATCATCTGACCTGAAAGAAAGGGTATGAAGGTGTTTCCTGCAGGCTTCTCTCCATTTCCGGCAAGTGGCGGAAGCAACAACGACATCCCTAGCAGTTCCAATATGAGAAAGTATATTACCGATGACTTCCACAGGGAGGTGCTCCATAGACCACGAGAACAATGGGGAGAAACAATGACAAGTGCTCTAGCCCTCAAGAATTGATTTCATTCTATATAAACGAAACCAGATGCTAGAGGCTCGAACAGCCACTGCAAGAGTCGAATGATCTGAAAGCTGATAGACCGACTAAATTGTTAGGACGACAAAGAGAATCAAAACCCCTCATCTTCCTTTCCTGCAGCAGTTTTCAGAAGGACAATAAAACAATATCAATTAGTGAAATTTAACATATTTCATAATAAAAAACAAAAAATTCCTGTCGAATCCAAACAAAAACATAATTCCCTGCACGCAAATCAAATTGTTCTGCGGAACGCCTAATTGGAATATTACTCGGCAACTGATCCAAGATCTGCCTTTTCCAACAGTTGGATGAAATAACACATAGAATATTTCGGATTAATCGATCAAGAAACACGAAATGTCAACTCACAAGGGTTTAATCCCATCGGACGAGCACGGTAAATAGACATAAAAATAAGCTCGAAATCCAGTCATTAGGTCTCGACGACCGAAAATTCCCAATTATTTGAATTCGGAAAACCGACGCAACAGCCGACGAATCAACACGGAACAAGCAGAAAGAAACAAGAACGGGGCGGAAGGATCCACGGGCGTACCTTCCCGTCTCGCGTCAATCGATCGAACGATCGACGGAGAGCGTGGAGGAAAGGACCGATGGGACGAGAGTAGAGGAGGAGGAGGGCGATCTCAGATCCAAGGATGGGCGATTAATAGGGACGGGATCGTATCGAAAGAAACAAGCGACATGGGTGGGGCGGTTCCGACAGCGGAAGAGAGAGGAAGAGGTCAAACAGCGTTGAGTTTTTGGGTGGTCGTCTTCTATTATTCGCTCGCCCCCATCTCCTCCGGACGTGAGGGTTGGCACGTGAGGACCAATTGCGGGCCAACAGTTTGTAACTCGAAATCCTTCCCAAGTGCGAATTGGGGCCAATTGGGATTTGGCACGTCGCCAATCCACTGTCCGTGCTTATTGGGCTGCACGTGAGAGGATGGATTGTGATGCACGAGCGATTTGGGGCCTACTGGTAATTGGCACGTGTCACATCCACTGTACGTGCTTATTGGGCTGCACGTGAGAGGATGGATTGTGATGCACGAGCGAATTGGGGCCTATTGGCAATTGACTCGTCTCAGCCTAAATTTCTGCCTAATTGAGAGGGGCCGTCCCACAAATGTCAAATTGTAAAACATTAATTTGATGATAGCATATTAATATTTATTTAATAAATAAAAATTAAAAATTAATTTAGCCATGGTGTATAAAATTCATATATCATAAAAAATTTAAAATTTTCTTCGATAAATTTACACTTACAGTATTAGTGTAGTAATGATATAGTCGCTTTGCTTATCTTAGGTCGAAAAGACAAAACTCACGTTCTATAAAATTTACTTATGCTTTAAAACCTTAACCGATATTTTTTAATGCTTAAAAGTATTGATATATTATCCAAAAAATTTATGCTAAGTAAATAATTGAATCTGAGTTTTATCACTTACATGATGAGGGAAAAGACTTGGATGACAAGGGAAACTTGTAGTCATCAAGCTTGAATACAAGATGGCATAATTGATGTGATCTCTGTTTTGGAGGCTCCAATGGAGAGAGAATGTTGGTCTGTCATCAAACATTTATAACATCTAGTTATTGAATCTTCTAGTAAAGTTGATTGTCTTGATTCCATGGATTTATTCTTGTGCAAGATGTTATAATGGTTGACATGCTGTTTGAGGATGAACATTCAATAAACTCATTACCCTACTCTCACATAAAAGATTACATCCTCATGTTATGGGTAAAATGTTCATAAACTAAGAACACAAATTACCAAACCAATCACTTCATATAGGATATGAAACCCAGAAGCAAAAGAAAAATCAGCAGGAGAATCCACACCTTGAAGCAGAATGTGCATATTGTGATTACATCATGGATGATGGAAAATCATCAGAATTATTACAATGAATTCAAAGCAAACAGTGCAACAATTATAGTATACAAGACAACACTGTTGTCAGCAGATTTAGTACTGCAGCAATAGACCAGTATATGTTCTTCACTGCTCAGTTTCATTTGGGAGTAGTAATCAAGGAAAATGAGAGACAAAAATTCACAATGACCATAAACAAGGAAGTTGTTGTGTGTTTGGAGGGTGCATATGCCACCATGGTCCTGAAGCCTGTAAAATGGACAACTATTTGACCATAAAGGAGCTTTTACAGCTGCAACCCCCAACTGCACTTGGATTTGCTACTACCTGCAAAGCTACGATTCATCAACTGCTATTCTATGGACTGATATGCTGCAACGAAAAAGATTACATCTCAAGACAGTTCAATTGGGTAAAATTTTGTCGACAGTAACTGGTAGATGCATTCTCCCATTTGAAAGCACTGTCACATGTAACTTGGTACATTAAACCATGTAACTAATACTGTCAAAGAGTTGCTTCAAAAAGAAAGTTAACAATAAAGAAGTACTGTCACATGGTATGAGATGGAAGAAGGCTAGGGTTCTAGATTTGTTAAAAGAAAATTCAAATTGATCGACAGCATCAAATAAGTAATGGACAGATGATTTAATAATGTTCTTATGGCTTAATGTACAGGACCAAAGAGAAACGCAAAATCCGAATTCCAAGTTCTCACTGATGCTAATAAGATCAAAGCTATAAACATGTATCTTGGAGCAGCATAATATACCAGCAATATAGATTCATGAAGTATTTAGTGGTTCTCAGACACTTCAACTTATGAGTTGCCATGTCATGCCAGACATTTACTGGGACACCCACCTGCTAAGGTATCTAAAGATAAACCTTGACATTTCATTTCAGTTATGCACAATCTCTATTGTTTATATTAGGCAAAAAAATCGGTCGGATTAACAACCATGTGAACCCATTCTCAAGTCTTAACAGATTTTCAAATGTTTCTGATTGCACAAGCTTTGAAGACAATTATTTTTTAAACTGGCTAAGAATTTCCCGCTGATTATAGAAGGTTGATTCCAGGTTAACAATTGTTTCTAACATTGTGTCAAATCTTAAACATGTGTTTGAATTGTGCTTTATTACTATTCCAACATCGAGATTAGTCAATCTCTTGGACAACGATAACATGATCTGCATGTAAAATAATAAAGCATATTCTATGGTGCAAACATCAGATAGGACAGTGATTTCAGACATTGAAGTTGAAGCAGTTGTTTCCAAGGGCAGGCACTCTTTTCAGCTTGGCCGTGCTTGTGCTGCTTCGGCGGCGCTTTTTTGCCTTGTCAATTTTGAATGTTTTACTTGCTTGATCTTTCTTTCTTCTTTTTTCTTTCTGGGGTCTGATCATGACACCCATGTCATTCCATCACACAGGTTACAACTTTTCAATCATAGCATGATAAGAAAAAGTATGTTCCAACTAACTTTCACTTGGCATAAGATTTGAAGATTAAAACTTTTGATATATCATTTATTATGATGCATAAACTTCATCCATCTTGACCTTTTGCCTTTCTTGCCCCAATATTTCTTGGATTGGAATTTTTCTCATGCATTTCTAGATAAGCCTTCATCTTGCCCTCATGCACCCCTTCTTTCTCACTAGTTGAGAGCCCAAGGCTCCTGGAACCTTCTTCAACTAGGATCTGAATACCCTTGTGGAAGTTCATTGTTGCATATTGATCTTCCAAGAATTAAAACTTTTGCCTCCAAAAAAGGTCCATATAATTTCCCTTGTCTGAATCAAATGTTTTCTTTAATTATGATGACAAACATCCACTATCAAATGAGCATTCAGTACCAATTCTGTTAATAATTGAAGCAGCTACACTTCACTAAGAGAAAGTAAGAGAAAATGAGATAGTAGCAACAGAATGTTTTCAACTCACTTTCTATTTCATATAAAACATGACATATAGGAAGAATAACTCACTTTCTATGTCTACTTAAGGCCTTACTAAGCAACTTAAAAGCCATATGAAAAAAGTGGCAACAAACCAGTAACATCAGCAACTACACTAAAAATTAATACTGCATTATTCTCCTCTATACTATAAAGACTATATGGGGAAGGACTCTAGTGTAATCAAAAGTGAATCGCTTCCTATATTTGTCACAGACAGTATGCTTTATCTGCTACCTGTAAATAAATTCATCCTCACCAAATCAATGAAAATTCATTAATCCACCTTCTCTATTGCTTCTTAATAATCTAAGGGTACACCAGCAAGTTTTACGTAAGCTTCAGCAGTTTTTAAGGCTTAGATGTTTAATCTTGTATAAAAAGTAGAACCAATTGATTCCAGAGCAATGATCAACAAAGATTAGCATATACATGTTTTCACAATGAAATGGAATCCTCATCTTTTTAATCTAACTGCACAAACAAACCTCCAAGTTCGTCGGGAAAAGACATACATACAGAACTTCCTACCCAAAGTCAACCCTTCAGAATCATCCATCTACATCTTTATGTCTAATGACCAATTTTCCCTATCCTTTTGCTCTAGGAGTTCTGCCATTGACACCTGAGTGGAAAACGTATTGCCGTAATCATGATTAATCAGTTATTTTACTTGACAAAGCACATGTGGGATGGTAAATTTGAAGAGGCAGATTTCTTATCTTCACCATATTGAATTTTGCTACTGATTGATTCTCATTGTGATGGTCAAATATGTAGCATACGAAGAACTAAGAGAACAAGATTTCCATATTTTCAGCCTATAAGTGTCTCTCTTCCGAAATAGTTCTAATTGCACCAAAAAAACCTAACAAAAAATGACATTGAAGTCCCTTCGATAGCAAACATCTGTCAAAATGACCTCAACAATTTAATACACAAATAGTAATAATGGCACTTCTTATGAATAAACTAATTTACCATGATCAACCAACCAGCATTGAAACCCCATTACACAATGGAGAATTTCACCACCAGTGATCAAGTAATCATGCTTGACCAAAGTCTACATCCACTGATTAGGCTTGGGTATGATCTAAGCATCGAAGGCATTAATGTAGTTCAAATTTACAATTTGGCAGTGTTAAATACAGACTGAAAGAGTACCAAGATTGGGTGTGCATCAGAGTTTTAATTTGGCAAGAAAACAAAACGAGAATTTATCACACATAGGGGATCTATTATAATAATTACTTACAATGATTTCATGTTGCCTCTTCTGTTTGATGGCTAGTCTATCAATGACAGTTTTTCACAAATTTAATGTTTGATTGTCCTCTGATTTGATATATTAATGGTAAGCCTAGTGCCATCTTAGGTTTCCATCTTCGATGTACAACTACATAAGCCAATTGATCTCACTTTAGTTAAAGATACGCTCCAATTGTTTTAGTGTTCAATTCTCCTAAATAATGGATGCATTGTGTTTTTGGTTGATTGGTTGGTTGAAGCTTCATTTTCTTAAGAGGTAAGATACTCGTAAAAGTCATATCAAGAAGATCCACTAATCATCTCGTCCACCATATTCTTTGAGACCAGCAGATCAAAAGGAATAACTATGAACAAGCTACTAAAAATCAAATTTTGAGAAGTGAGCATGATCATGAACAAATTTCAACATGGAAAACAATGCTAAAACAATTCAAGAAAGCTAACAGAACAAGGTTTGGTCTTACAAATTTATCACATTAGATACAACAAATGCTAAGCTTGTTTACATACTAAGCATACAACCCTATAAAATGAAGTGACCATCATCTGACGTGAAGTGTACTACTGATGCATTTCCGACCAAGTTAAAAGCTTACCAGGAATGCCGAACGGATCAATTCCTCGACATAATCAACAGTAGCACCTTTGACAAAATCATAGGAGACATTGTCCACCACCAACTTAACGCCATCCTTATCAAAAACCCTAAAGAACGTCCAAGGAAGTACACAAGGTATGAACATGCCATTGTATTACACGGCATAATGTTATAGTTTCAATACAAATAAGCTACAAAACAACCAACCTATCATCTTCATTTTTCTTATCGTCTAGGCAAAAGACGTATTGAAATCCAGAGCATCCACCAGTTTCCACACCTAACCGCAGCATCTTGCCTTCATTTGACGATCCCGTGGTATGCAACTCCTTCAGTCTCTTCAACAAACGGATATCATCAACAACAACAACAAAAAAAAGAAACAATTTTTAGAAGATTTAGCTTCACAAAAGTATGCCTTTTTTTAGATTTAGATTCGTCAACATATGAATGCAAAATCCATCAATTACATGCTAAGATTGATATCTCGTGGTTTCAAAATCTCGCATTAATTTCTCGGTAAAATCATCAGCTGATGGCAGCGAAAAATCTCACGGTAAGGGTAAGGGGGAAACAGGAATCAAAAACCTAATTAGAACAGCTGTATGCGAACTAATGGAGAGAGAGAGAGAGAGTGACTACTCGGATGCAATTATCCGTCATGTGGACCGCGTCAGTGGACGGTTGCTCCGCGGCGGAGCTCAGCGGTCTTGGGTACCACCGTAGCTGCATCCGGCCGTGGAGCAACGGCGCCATACGCTGCAACGCGTACCTCGACATCGCTCGCCGATGAGATTCGTCGGGGATGGGGGCGGTGCATATAATCAGTTTTATATTAAAAGTAAATAAGATTAAAATTAATTTATAAGAATTCGCTCGATGTATTATTATTAATTTTAGTTTAAATATTTTGACTAGTGATATAGGTTAAAATAAAATTAATAGATCAATTAATTTATAGACTTTGATATTTGGTATAAAAGTTGACATATTATTTATGCATGATGAGAGCATAACATGAAACTTTGAGCAAAAAAAATTATAACATAAGTAAAATTATAATTGATTTATAAGAATCTAATCGATATATTATTATTAATTTTATTTTAATTAAATAATTTATGTCAAACGAAATTAATAGATCAATTAAATCGGATCATGACACGTATTGTCTGCATGAAATGATTGGAAATGCCAACATTACTTGAAATGATTCTTATTCTAATGTTTCATTATAATCTTCATATCCATACTACTGCTCCTGCAATACAGGAACTTCTCTCCTACTTTTGAGTAACAAAATTGATTTGGATATTCTTGCTGGAGAATTCTAGCAGGACCTGTTTTTGGCTTCTTCTTCTTCTTCTTCAGCTGGCACAATGGCCACTGCTTATTCCCCATCCATCTGCATGCTGAAAAGTGACATAAAATGTTGACCATCATCTCCACTGATCAAGAGCCCATCTTCCCTTAGCTCCTTGAAGTGTATCTCGGAAGCATCAGACCTGAAGACATCAAATTTCTTCTGAGTAGCTGCAATGACAGTCTACAAGGTGAAGAAACTCATTGGCCCAGAGGGCCAAGAACATGAACTTGATGCTGCGGATGATACCTGCATTCTGGACGCGGCCGAGACTGCAGGAGTGGAGCTGCCCTACTCCTGCCGAGCTGGAGCATGCTATACTTGTGCAGGTCCGACGGTGTCCGGCACCGGCAACGTTGATCAGTCCGATGGATCCTTCCTTGACGACTCACAAATGGCAGAGGGTTATGTTCTCACCTGCATCTCCTACCCGAGATCAGATTGCATCATCCACACTCACAAAGAAGGTGATCTCTATTGACTGCCTTTGGTTGTGCTTGAATTGAATCGGTCGCTTGCTTTCATGATCTCAGCACTGTAATGTTGTACTTGTTCAGTTGTTGAAATCTCTATAGCTCGCTTGAAATCTCTGTACTGTGACAAAGCGATCGACTGTAGTGTTACACACCACAATCTCGATCGCTCGTGTGGGAATCTTGAGGGGTATTATGGGAATGTCATGATACAGAATTTGAGGTCTCTACTAAGATCCGAGCCACTGATCATGCGCTTACACGCATCTCAAACACAACCAACGGCCTGATTGAGCGAGTAGTGTACTGGGCCAGGAGTTTCATGGGCCCAAGCGGGGCCCATCATAATCGGTTTCGCGAAGGTGACTCGATCGCTCGATCAAAAAGATCCAGACCGTCAAAAACGCGCGACCCTCCTTGTTGTTCGTCAGATTAGGTTGTACGGACGGAAGAGTGGGAGAACACGTAGTGGTGGGTTAGATATTTCGGCGCAAGGGAAGGGTATTTACGGTATATAATACAATTAAAAGGGGCACACTGCTCCCCTTGGTTCTTTGGAGAGTGGAGAGAAGGGTTGGTTACCTGTGGCCCCATTTCCATCTCTGAGGTCGAGAAATCCTTGGGTTGGGATTCGCCATGGCGGCGAGGATCGCCGCGAGGTACGTCGCTCGGAGGCTCTCCTCCGGCGGCAAGGTCCTCAGCGAGGAGGAGAAGGCAGCGGAGAACGTTTACATCAAGGTCCTCTCTCCTTGATCTGATCCTTCAGATTTATCTGGTTTCATTTTCTTCATTTTTATCCACTTTAATCGCTCTCTTACTGCGGATGGCCTGTTATCTTATGAATGTTTTGCTGCTGGGGTTTCACTTTTACATGCTGAGTTTGACATTTAATGGTGATATGTATGTGTGTATGTTACGGCTGTTGAGAAACTTCTATGGATTCGCTGCTTCTAGTTGTGTGATACTTTCGTTCTGCAGATTTTTATTTATCGTACTATATATTCTTGATGAACGGATCATTTCCTTATGAATAGATGTTGAATATTATGTGGATGAATCCATGAATAGTAGTGCAAAGTAAGCGCGTAACGAGATCTGAATAGACTGAAATTTTTGGAGGAAAGCAAGAAGAACTTGGGATGCTCCATTTATGTGGATGCGTGAAGCCTGTGTGGGCAACCTATGGACTAATTTCTGATGGCATTTCCATTGACATTATACCATTGGAACGAGTGGCAAATGTTGTGTGACCCGCTATTACCATGACAAGTGGGTTGTACATGCATGATATGATTGAATGCAAATAAGTCCTATTAAAATGAATATTATGGATGCTTTCTTGGCCATCTTTTGAGGTTTGATGTCAATGATGGTTTCTGTACCCAAAATTTCTTCTTTGCAACTGGAGGAGAAGGCATTGCATATAAGGTACAACTAGTTGAGAAGTTATTTGTCTAGAGGAAGATGATTAATCTAGCTAAGAAGGAATCTGAATGGTCATACCTGGTGTTGTTGGATAACAAATATGAAACTATCTATTCTATTATAAATATCAACAACAACATATTCCATTCTTGCTTTTGAAAATTCTTATACAAAAAGCTTCATTATTTTATAAGGATTTCATTCTCATTCTTGTGCTACAATACTGTGTATCTTAAGTTTAAATTGATAAATCATTTGTTGTGTTTTCCTGATAGTCCATGCTATGTTAAACACTTTGTCTTCATTTGGTGCAACTGTTGCTTAACCTATGTTGTACATCATTTTTTGGCATTTGTAGATGTCTTTGCTCCTGCATCTAGATTTTGTATGTTGTAGAGTTGTTGATCATATTCTCTTACTTGAAATTCCCTTGTCGACAAATAATTCACTGTTGTTCCATTATTCTGATTATATCAAATGATTACTAATTTAATCGACCATGACCAGTAGTACATTGCAGTTACTTGAATGGAACAGTCTCTTTATTATTCGTAGATTGAACAGTGAGAGCATCATTTCGTAGTACCCTGTAATTTTCATTCTTCAAGTGGATGGTTGTGGTTGCTATACCTTCATGTCTAGTTTCAAGCATTAAGATGGAGTGGTTTGTCTGTCTTATAGACTTCAAAGAAGTAAATGTCCTACATGAACCATATTTCCAAATATTGAGCAGGTATGTATCATATTCAAGGTTTCATGTTTCATCTATGGTGATGTACTACATAATTGCACCAAGTGCAGTTGTTATGGATGATGCATGTTCAAAATTATTAGCATTAAGATTCTGTATTACATGTTGATGTAGGATTTATAAATTCTCATTTTTGCATACCAATATGGCCAAGCATAATAAGAATCTAGGAGTACAGACCATCGTCTAGGCCAAAGCAGACATTGTGTTGGAACCATCAAATTTGATTTGATAGTGCTGTCTTATAGTTGTGACTTGAAATAAAAGAGCAACAAAAAATATACATTTTCTTTCTTCTGAAACCATTACATTAGATATTGGTGTCTGAGTCCAAGGATTTCAACCTACTCACTCGCACTCTTTTAGAATGCATATGCTTGCCTTCTCATTAGGTAAGGGTACAATTCAGGTTGGTTGGATTGGATAAGACAAAATACAACAAAGTGGTCTTTCTTCTGTAATTTTTGCCAGCCCCGGGTTTGATCCAGCATTATCATCCTGAGCTCTTGCTTCTTTATTTTCTCTGTATAATATCAGGTTTATAGTCACACTAAAAGGTCTAACTGTTGCTTGTTGGATTATTTTGAGAAAAAAATAAACCACAACTGTAAAAAAAATATAAATGGGAAGTGTGAGATCTTGCATGATTAAAGGCCCCAAAATCTATGAGATATTTGGAGATGCAGTTCTTAAAATAAAGACTAAAATTGAACCAACAAACCCCTATTTCTAGGAGAAGATTGATAAATGGGAAATATTGAGTCAATTCAGAGCCCAGAAAACTTGTAAAAGAATATGCAACATGTGGACAATATGACATATTAGAAAATCAGTTTAAAATGTACAACAAATTCTGTTGTGCCCCATCCAAAGTGGTGCTTAGTCACTTGCCATGCTATTAACAAATCTACCTCAATAATCTGATAAGTTATTTACGCTAGGCCTCCTCAAGAAGTACAAGGGGACTGTATCTCCTCTTCATTGGATTCGGTGTCCTATAATCCATAATTTGGGTTATTCTTGCTTTGGCTTATTGTCAGATGACTCAAATAGACACAATCTCGATGTCCCACCTGTTTTGCAGGTTCCATTTTGAAGCACATTTTTTTGGAGCACCTGAGCTGAGACAACCTCGGCTTGGATAACTCCAGCTCATTGTCCACCTTGGATAAACTATCATAGCATTTCTTTAATCTGTGGCACTTTGTGTACCACACTGAGACAACCAAAAACAATGACATCAATTTGATTTGATCTCATTGAGATCCACGTGGTTGGGAAAAGCTGTTTGGGGGCTTGCAAATGGGATTCCATAGGGGAAAAAGCTGAGGAAAACATGTCATTAGGTCCAAGTTGGGAAAAACTTGATAAACATGTAGAGCTCGGTAAGGGGATGAGTCACTGGAGAAAGTGTGGTTCTTTGTTTTATAATGAGTACGGGATAGGTCTTTACTTTATTGCTTAGATTTCCTGGCAGAACGATGAGAGTTCAGTCTAAATTCAAGGCAGATTAGATTGATTAAGCTCAAGTGCAAAAAAGTCCAATGAAGTCCTCTTCAGAAGTCCAGTTGGTTGGATTGGCCACTTAGTTTCATGCTTATTCTCCATATTCATAATGATTGTAAGAAATTTGTGATGTTTATGCCACCACTGACACATATTATGGTCCTGCTAAAAGTGATAGCAACACTGACTGAAAACCTTAACTGAAAACAGACTCCTCCTGGCAGGCAAACAGACATCTTCACTTTGATTAGATATCTTTTTCAATCTTCACTTTGATTTGACCTTAACTGAAAACAGATGACTCCTATTTGCAGTATGAGAAATTCTTTTAACCTGTTGGCAGGCAAACTGACTTGTAATAATTTACTTTTTTGCTGCAGAAAATCGAGCAAGAAAAGTTAGCGAAGCTTGCGCATAAGGTATGGTTACCAATTCATCTCTGTTTTTTTTTTTTACTTTTTTACTTTCACTATTGGGCACTGTTCTGTTTTGAAAGAGAGGACATGTAAGAATAAGGAGATACATGATTCCACTGTCATGACTTTTATTTTTCCCTGATGAGGTACCCGTTCTTTTAGATTTTTCTCCCAGGAAACTAAAAGATGGATAGCACCGAAGGCATTTAATATATTGTCAAATGCATGATTTCCAAGTCTTTCAGCTTCAATACTATTAATGCATACTTCATGTTCCAATGAGCTACTAGAGATTTTCTTGTAATCAAATAAACTATTATCTCCAGATCTTTGTCACGATGTCTAAGCAAGTTTGTTTTCAGGGACCGAAACCAGGAGAGCAAACCCCAGCAAAACCAGAAACTCCAGCAGCTGATGTGAAGCCCGGCACACCTCCAGGGTCATCAACAGCTAGTGTTTCAACTGACAAGAACCGCAACTATGCCGTTCTTGCTGGGACAGTTGCAGCTGTTTGTGGTCTCGGTTGGTATCTCTTGTCCAAACCAAAGAAATCTGAAGAAGCTATCGACTGAGGCTTGTCTGTTAACCAGATGGTGAACTGACCAATTTACAGTTTCCATGTTTACCTACTTTGCACTGCACTGTTATCGATACAGAAAGAAGTAAAATGCATCTTTCTAAATAAGTTTCATTTTCTCGCTAATATGTTGTGTTGTTTCTGCTTCTTTCTGTGAATTAACTATCTTTCCTTATAGTCAAGACTCGAGTTTTTAATTTTTGTTCTGATATCAGTTAGGGTAAATTTTTTTTGATAATTTATAATAAGATTTTGGATTCGAATCTCATCTACGTTTTTTATTCTTTTAAAATAAAATAAACTGGTTGTGATCTATCAGATTTTAGGTTTGAAATTTTAATTGATATGTTTTTAACACCTTTATTAATCTGGTTATGATATATCAAATTCTCTTATTAAAAATTAAGGGTTCGAAAATTTATTTTTGTTTTTAAGTGTCAATTATCCTAGTCTTATCATGTCTTCGTCATTTACTTGAAAAAAAATCTTTGTTCTTCCTCTATTTGGATTCTCCTGTTAATACCTTCACGGTGGCTTCCATCGTATAATCAAGCCTTCCGATCCTTATTGCATCACTGTATCACCTCTTGGGAACCGGCTAGCGGTGCCATTCGGGTCGGTGACTTTTATAAGGCAATGTTAAATACTTGTTTAACATAAATAGAATTTTCTTAATGAAATGTTATTTTCTCGATTCTTAGCTGTTTAACGTGACAAGTACCCAGAAAAGAACGCCTTGAGCCAGCATCCCACGGCGACGCCTCCCACTTCTGTACTACTGTCACGTGAGCTGTACCGTCGGGATTCGATCGGTGCGATCGTGTAATGGACGGCTAAAATGTGAGAGGAGATCAGACGGACGGTTAAGATGCCACATCTGGTTCACCGTCGTTTGTAGATCCTCATCGCACGAGCATTTGGCGTGACGCCGAAGTCGCTATGAAAGGGGCATTTCGGTCATTCCATAAAGTCGAAAAAGGTAAACTGCCGTTTCGGAGATTCCACTGTTCCCATACACATAGGTTGCAGAATGACTCGCGTCTTCCACCCACAAAATCATGATTCTCTCACAGACTCCCCATGTGGGGCCACGATAGTACACTTACTCCGCTAGTAACAATTCAGCTAGGCTTTGCTCGTGCGAAATTAATGTGTCGGGAAAGTATCTCTTTGATATGTGTACCCGAAGTCCTATAAAACCTCCTCTCTTGGCCGCTTTGGCTCCCCCGCCCCGACTCTCTCCCCTCGCGATCTCGCTTAATTCCAACCCTTGCCTCATCCCATCGATCCTGATCTCTTCCCTCTTCTCCGGCTCGGTCGATCGGTGCTCCAGCTGTTGTCAGGGGTTCCTCTTGATTAGGGTTTTGTCACCGTGAGCCGCGAGGATGACGCAGAGCGGGAAGTTAATGCCCAACCTCGATCAGAAGAGCACCAAGGCCTTGAACCTCACCGTCCTCCAGCGGATCGATCCCTTCGTGGAAGAGATCCTCATGACCGCCACCCACGTCACCTTCTACGAGTTCAACATCGAGCTCAATCAATGGGTGCGCCTCGATCGGAACCCACCTCTCCCTTTCTTCTTCGATCCTGTTTCCGGCTGGCCTTTGTTCAGGTTTGCGCCGTTTGATCTAGGGTTTTCATGACTTGTTTTTTATGTTTGTTCAGAGCCGGAAGGATGTCGAGGGATCGCTCTTCGTTATCAAGAGGTAACTGCGGATCTTGCTGCTAGGATGTGTCGTTGTCGATGTTATTTTTTTCCTCCGAATTTGAAGTTTCTGTGTATTGTTTTGGCTCGTCTGGTGTGTTCGCTGATGCTGGTTGAATGATTCGGTATTCTGTTACCTAGATTTGCGTTCTATCATGATTCTTTTCTTCCTGCTCCATCAAACTCTAGCTTCCGTCGTTGTAGTTACTTTTTACTTCCGATTTCAACTTAGATATTCTTATGTGAAAAGAAGCGTCCATCGGACGGTTAATTTGTTGATATGTTTTCTTTGAGTACTGACTTTGATTGAGAATCTTGATCGCTTAGGTCTGTACTAATATTGGAATGTGATAAATTATTTTGTTTCTAGTTTGGCATTTCTTGATTTCGATGGATCAGCAAATTGTTACAAATGAGTGCATACTTGCAGGAATGCACAGCCAAGATTTCAGTTCATAGTCATGAACCGACGGAACACAGGTCTGAAATTAGTCTATGTTAAATTAATTTACATTTTATCGTTTGAATGTCTTTTTTTCTAGTCGGTGTTTGCAAAATATGTTGAATATTGTAGTGCTTATTATTGCTACTAGTAAGTTCAAAATTCTTGTTTTCAAAAAATAGGAGAGCCATTTTTCTAGGCTCTTGTTAAAGGTATTCTCGCATGAGGTCATCCATGGGCAATGTAGTCTGTTATTTGATCATATGAAGCTGGTTGTGGTGTTTGGATTGGTTGAGCATGTTTTTAGAACAACCTTGGTGAGCTAAATATATATTTAAGTTGAACATGATCATTCTATGTTTCAATGTCCCAAATGATCTGTTTTACAAGTCCGTTCTACAGAGTGTTGATATGCATAATTTATATTTGTCTACATCTGGCCTTGTAGAAATGGTCAACTAGATCTTGTCTTATTTCTACTAAAAAAAGTTAATTTCTCTCTCACAGCAAGCAGTGTAATTGAGTTTCTTTGTTGGACCACATTAATCTCGTTTTGTAAGTAGTTTGTTCTCATTTGCTTGATTAGTTCCACTAGTTGTGGCATGCCTTTTCTATTCTAGGCTTGAATATGTAGTTCTAGTCTCTACATTTCTTGTGCAGTGCTTTGAAGTGGAGCAATGTTACAGCCAGAAGAAAATTCACAGAGAGATTCACAGAACTAAACATTTCTGGTTGTTGTGGGGTTTGCTACTCGGCTACGTGGCTTTTTCATCAATCTTTGTTTTTGTACTATGAGCATCGTTTGTGTTTATATCAGTATTCTTTAACATAATTTTGACTTCTAAAGGCAAAATTCTTATGGGTAACTAATGTTCAATTGTACCAAAAGTCATGTGTCACTGTGCCTCCTATCTGGTTGACCTTTTCCTGTCCTTAGTATGGTCTAACTATCCTTCAATAACTCAATTACAGAACAAAATTGAACTCTGGAAACCTCAATTTGTTGATTTTTCAGTGTACTCAGAGAACAATTTGCTGTACTTAGGTGATGTTTCTGATTGATATATTGATTTTTTTGGATGGTTGGATTTGCATAAGCATTTCAGTAGAGATGCAGAGATATTGGGAACTGTCACAGAAGCCATTTAATCATCTATTGAAAATCACAGCCATATCAGCTTTTCTTCCAGTTTTGTAAATATCTAGTTGGTGTTATTTGATTTTTGCCAAGATTCTTTTTATCTTTGGCATTTGAGCCTTCTCTCTAGTCATGTGTTGCCCCTTTTTGTAGAAATTCGAGTCTTTGACTATTTTAGCTAGACTGTGAATACTTGCCTGAGATAAACTGTACAGTTCAGGTTCCTTTACTCACATGATGCTCCTTTTATTACACATTATGAAGAGAAATAGCGAAACTTAGTTAAATCTTTAACTTGGTCTGTGGCTGTGTTTTTTCTTTCACGAAGTGGTTTATGATGATTCTAACTAAATGTAAACATATAAATCAATAGAATTGCAACATAAGTAAATGGTAAATGGATTTTACCATGAGGGACCTTTAATAGATTTCATCGGACTGGATCTACATTCAGTCAAGTTTAAATTTCTCTAACCCCAGGCTGAAACTAAACTAATTTTTCATCAATTTGGTTGCAATAAATGCTTTATCTTTCACATGCAACTTTATCTGAATCTGTTGTCTGTCATAATTGCTGATTTTCTTTGACATCAAGAACATACTTGCCATCCTTTCTAGAAGAGGACTGTTAGCCTTAGCATCTGTGTTTTTCATGTTAATAACTGATACCAGCTATGCCATTGGTCTATGTTGTTGCTGTTGGACATTGGATTGACGTCTATTATTGAACAATATTTAAGCTGGAGAAATTATTGATCCACAAAAGATCCACTGCACTTGACATGACATCCTTCTTTAATAGCTGTGGCCAATGCTATGGAGGAATCTACTGGTGGAAGAGGGGTTCTAAGAGATAAGCAGGACAAGCATCAAAATGTGGCTTGTAGGTCAGGAGAGGAAGGAGGAATGTATGCACTTGCTCATTATATCTGTAAAACTAGGTCTTAAAAGAGGCAGGAGAATATATGGAAGAGGAGAACAGTAGAGAGACAAGAAGACTTTAGGCCTTGCTTTTTGAACAGATACTTTTATCGATCATCCAAAAACCAAACTTCACATGCTTCTTAATGTAAAGCTTATTTGTACTTTTGTACATTTAAAAATGACTAGTCATATCTAAATTCTGGACAGCTCAGGTGTTTCTTCTGTTGTAACCCCATGATAGGAATTTACAACCATCTGAAAAAGTCCAGGGATGTGTGTTTACTCCTATGCTGGATCATTAATGAAGATATCAATCTAACTCATAAGACAAAATAGCTTCAACTCTTCTACCCAACTCAGAATCAAATCAATCATATCTGTCTGAACCTGACCTTCATCATTATTAATCTAGCTTCAGCTCATGTTGAAGAGTGTCTTTACAATTCTGACCTGATTCACCTGTAGGAGATTGATAGGCTTACAGATCAGAATTTACAATGCTTATAGACATTGATGGCCAACCATTTAATATTAATATGCTTTCCTGAATTGTTTCAGATAATTCAATTGCTTTACTTTTGATTTTTTTTTTACTTCTATTTCCACGTATGAGTGTCTAATTTGAAGATTGTTAGAGATGAAATCTCAAGATTTGAACTTCTACATGTGAACTCAGAGGTTCACTTACATATGTGTGGTTCACCTGATTAACAGATAATCTGGTTGAGGATCTCTTAGGAGATTTTGAGTATGAAGTCCAAGTTCCATATCTTTTGTACCGAAATGCAGCTCAAGAAGTTAATGGTATATGGTTTTATAATTCACATGACTGTGAAGATATAGCAAACCTTTTCAGCAGGTACTAGTAGCATTTTTTAAACTGTTTATCAGTTAACTTTCTTTTTTTGTCTTTTTTATCATTTTTTTGTCTATTTCATGATATTTTAAATGAATTCAGTTGGTAATTGTAGATATTATTATTAAGTTTTGTATTGTTGTCAGCTATTTGGTAATTGTAGGTTATTTTTTTCACCTGATTGTATGTTTTTCATCAAGGTTCACATGATAGGTTTGGGATTATCTATGATTGGTGTTGCTGAGAAAATAATTTATAGCAAGAAAAACATATTACTATAAAAATGCTAAAGACTAGAAACTACTATGAAAGAAAATTAAAAAAAATTAATATGTTGAAAGTTTTTCCTACCTTCATATTTCATTTTTATTGTTTTTAAAAAAAAGCATATGGAATTGAAATATAAAATATGAAATTTGTGCAAAAGATTACAATAAACAATAATGAAGAATGATACAAAGGTATTATCATTATAGTTAACTATGATATGTATGCCATGCAAAAAGGTAGAAAACTTGTTTGCATTTCAATAGCAATGAATAATTCAGAAAAGAAAAACAATTATTTTTTATTATGAAAATAAAAACATTAACTATGTAATCATGTTATCCAAAGATATTATATATTAAATAATTATTTTATATGTTATGCCGAAAGATTTAGAATTTACTTGCCTGCATTTTGTATATAGCGATGAGCCTCACTATCATCCTGTTTCTTCTCCAATCACCTTGTAGGCGAAGTGTTGGGTGACGTAAAGATAATTTTGCATAAGAAATTATTTGAAGAGAGAGTGATCAGGATTTAGGAATTCCAAATCCCATATATGTCTCTTTCCTGTGTTGATATCCCTATCCTCTCAAGGGGTTAAGGAATAAGGACCTTTTTCATTATGTTCCTCCCACTGCTCTTTCCTCTCTGTCTTGAGTGATGGACAGTTTATGTAAGGACTACAGTGAATATCGAACGAAATAGTAATAGCATTTTGTTTTTTATATTTTCTTTATGGTTTTGATTACAATAATTTTTTTCACCTGTCCTCTTTTCTTACCTTTTTTCCTCCCTGTCCTATGGCAAGGTTGACAAATTGACTAGTAATGGTCAAAATTGGTTCAGTTTGATTATTTTGGCTGATATTGACAAATCATTGATGCTAAGACAAAGAATCCTACTAAATCAGGTTTGTTATATTGTATTGGAACTAACAAATATGGAAAATTATGTTTATCATATTTGTATGTGACTTTCCAACATGAAGGTCATTCTTATATGCCTTGTTTGATTTAGGTAGGAGAGCGTAACAAATTTTTTATTGAATACATTCCTTCCTACTCTTTTAATAATTTGGTGAGTTACCATTAGTTTTGTAATCATTTTGTTTCTTTTTTAAAAATTTATATAATTTTTGCCCTTTGAACCTATAGGGGTCTTTAGTGATCAGTGGTGCCATGTTTCTTTAACCATAGCAGTATTGGTTTGTAGAATTGTTCTCTTGTCCATATCTAATTGTAGAGTATAAATTTATGGAAATTGGTTCGATACAAATAAGATTTTTTGCAAGGTTTGCCTTTTCGGCTACTGGACCCGTTTCGGAAAACTGCTGGAATGGTATGTATCGATCTATACTGGTGTACCAACTCAGTATGCTAGTGCATACCGGTGGCTAGACAAGAAAGAAAAAGAAAGAGATGTGGAAGGAGCGGTAGAGGAATAGAGGAGGAAGGAGGAAGGAAGCAATTTGGTATGGGTGCATGTAATTCATAATCATTGCAAAAAATGGGACATGAAGGGGAAATGTGTGGCAATCAAGTATAAATTTTAAATATAAATACCAATTGTATTATGCAGGACAAGACAAGATTCAATTTTCTTATGTTTATTAGAGAACATGTAATTTTCCATATCCCTAATTATATCAAATTACCTTAAGGAGCACCCTAAATATAAACAAGAGTCAAGTTTATTTTATTAACTAAATGATCTTATTCATAAGTAGAAGTTTACTTGAAGTCATGAATAAAGTCAGAAAAATGCTCCAATAGGACAATGATAGGTGATTTTGTGATACATGTCTATCATTAATAGGTCAATGTCCATTAAGAAAATCTCTGGAGTCTGGAAGTCAAACTAGCAGCCAAAGTTTCACTGTCAGTTTGAAGGGGAGTTACTCAAGTGTTCAAGATGTAAAGAACTTATGATTCTTTGTAGCTTTTACATGTAAGTCATGTGTCTTGTAGTATCTGCATGTGTTATTTCCTATAATAGAAGATGTTGCGTGGCAGGTACCTCTTGTGCCACCTCTGTAATGACTTCTCAATCACATCTCTTCAACTTTTTGTACAGATGTTGACCCTACGAAGCAAATCATTGTCCCCTGCAGTTGCAGTTCCACCTGCTGCTCATTTGTGCTTTTCCATAATACATAATGTTGAGCAATCATACTTTTCTTTATATGGTAATGCATAGATCTGGGAATAGGGTTTGTTTCTTACAAACTTGAGTAATCAGTATTGTGTGTTATTCTACTATTATTCGTAAATTCTATTCTCTGATGTATTAGAATATTATTATGCATCAGATATTATTCTCAGTTACACCATATGACAAACATTAGTGCTCTTTTATTCAGGATACTTAATGCCTATTCCAAAGTACCTCCCAAGGCTAAGGTATCTTCTAAAAGGTATATGCTATATTGCCTTAGTCAGTCATGTTTAGTAGCACTTTTTGTATTCTTATTATCTTTTAGTCTTTTGCTGACCATTGTTATCGAATTTTTCTTTGCATATGTTGTGGTTTGCTCTCAAGTTAACTTTTTTTAATATAATAGTTTCTTTCTGTTTCTAAGGCCTACAGATAGCGATCTGTAGTATTGTTTGTGTATCCAGTTTTATAGGGTCTTATTTCCCATTGTTTCTTTTTCAGCATCAATATTTTGTCTTTCTATTGGTATCCTTGGAATATGTTCTTTTAGAATCTTACACGCCTTTGACAAAGTAAGGTACATACTTGCATGCATATGCAATAACATATTGGCATATACAACAATAAGCTGTAATATTCCAATTATTTGAGATTGGTTTCACGGATTTTTTGTCATTGGTATATATGTGTTTTTTTTGTCATGTGCAAAATATGGATGGTTGTTCCTACAAGAATATTCTCTTTCTTGTAACAGTGAGTTTGAGGAACTTGAAGCTGTACCTACTTCATCAGTAATTGAAGGTCCTCTTGAGCCAACAACTTCATCTAATGCTGCACCAATTCCTGATGTTCCTGATGATCCATTTGCAAACTTTTTCAGTGTACGGTATCTGCTAAGTAGTATCCTCCACCATACCGTTAGTGAGAAATTCATGTCTGCTGCTACTAAATGTAGCTTTTCGGAGTAAAATAGTCTGTTTGCTGTATGATGTTTATTCTACATATGTTAGACATTGCAGAATCATGTTCTTAGTTAGCAGATGATTGTTATTTTAATAATTATTTATGACAGGAAAACTATCATTATTTATTTGCAGAATGCTGTGAACATTGGAAATGCATCAAATGCAACAACACTGGCAGTGCAACCAACTGTTGATGCAGCAACTATTCCTGTAACTCATCATGGACCATTTGTCAATCCATCTGTGGTGCCAACTTTTCAGCCAACCTCTGTTATTCCAGCTTTGTCCACTCTTCTAGTGGCACCTTCGGATACCCTTGAATCTAGCAGTGGAAACAGCAACCGTGCTACAAATCTTGTGAAGCCATCGTTTTTCTCTCCATCTCTCTCTTCTTCGGCATTGGTAACGCCTCCAGTGTCATCTTTGACTCTCACTGCTCCTCCAGTCTATCCCCCAGTTACAATGCAGCATCCGTATGGCACTCCATTACTTCAACCATTTCCACCACCTACGCCGTCTGCGTCCCTCACTCCTGCTCCAATATTTGGCCCAGTTATTACTAGAGACAAAGTCCGTGATGCACTTTTGAGGCTTGTGCAGGCAAGTTTTCTTTTATTTTGTTACTCTAGTTGCTTTCTTCATCTATCTTTCTCTGAAATAAATGATGACATAAATTATTGGTGCTATTTTATGTTATTGCCACTCTCATTGTCCTGCTGACTTTCACCTTTCCCTGCAAGTTAACAAATGTTGTGATGACTCCACGCCCTTGAAGCTAGTGCTATAGGTCCATTACCCTTATATAAACTCTGTGTGAAACACAGTTTAGCTGTGCACTTGTTCTTTCTGTCTTTTATTCTGTCCTCGCTGCTTTTTTGTGTTTCCTGCCTTGTTATCAAGATCTGCTGTCATGAATGGGCCATTTCATCAGTAATTCTGCACCCATGGGAGCTCCATCAAAGTGTGTCCATCTATCCTTGGTTTTTCCAGAATCTTCTTCAGCTTTTATAATCTTTGACTGCTTCGATTTATTACTACAGAAGTCAATGAAATTCCACGTAAGACAGATAGATAGGGTTCGTACTTGCAGAACTTCTACTTGCAAATCACCTGAAATAGTACATTGAGAGGGCCTTTTGCTTTCGATAATAATTTTTTGCTGCTTTGTATCTGGTGAGTTTATAAAGTATTAAAGTCCATCTAAATTTGCTTTCTTGACAGAATAATGAGTTCATTGAGATTGTATACCGGGAGCTGCTAAATGCACATTGCCCGTGACAAAAAAAAAAAAAAAAAGGGGGATGTGGGATTGTGCATGGTGCCTATGGTTACTACTAGTCGTGCCAAGGTATTGTAAATCTTTCCGGTGGCTGATACGGACATGTAACTTCTGTTTATATGACGTCTTTTGGGTTGGTTGTAGATGGGAGTGCATTAGATCTGTCATACTGTAGGGAATTCGGCACCTGTTCGTTTATTCCCTAAAGTTGTTTTAGCATAACATTGGACCATCCATCATCATGAATGCATGCATTGAAGCGTGGCTTTTGGTTCATGTCATGTTCCAAAACTTGGCCCTTTTTTGAATTTTCAGCTTTTGGTAAATGGGTATCGATATTTTTGTTAAGTGGATTTGATGTTTTAGGTGTTAAATAATGTGTATATACGCATTGTGTTTGTAAATGATCAAACATTTGGGAATGTTATAGATTTCTTTCAAAAGGCAATAATTGAGGAAATAGATACAATGAACTTCCTGCTTATAATACAACTCGTGCTGGGATTTCATTTGATTCGTATGTAATTCGAAGCCACGGGTGCCTCACCTCTCTTCCCTCTAATTTGCCGTAGAAGAACCACCAGTGGTGTAACGTAGAAATGTGAGACCTGCACCAACTCTAGTGATTACGAGTCACTGCCCTCGACAAGGGATGCTTTTCCCATGTTTTGGTGGTGGCTTGCTGTTGTGCGCATAAGTCTTTATTTGAAGCGACAGAAAATGATCGTAAAGAAATAAACATCTCGCTTGTATTTATCGTGAATAATATTACGACTCTTAATGTAGTAGCATTATGTCGACTCGATTAGAAATCAAATAGGCATTGTAGCATAAACGTATACCATAAACCAAACAGTGTATACTCCACTATGAACCAAACAGATCTGTGCCCAGAGTCCTCAGAAAGATCACTCGTGTCATGAAGTAATACCATACTATACTGTGAACACAAACCACCACATGAACCAACAAGCTTGATTGTGTTTCACATGGCTAACCAACATAAATCCGCGCATACTCAGACGCAGAGGCCAGCGATCATGATAACAGCACATATGCTGCAATCCATGAAGACAGCGCTCGAAACTGTCCGAATCATCAACCACGCCTCCAATGCATCACCTATGTTGCTTGGCCAACCATGCTCCTGTTTTCCAGTCCTTGCTTTCTCGTTTTCTTTCGCATCAGTTCCGTGGTTTGTTATCAGCAGCCCGAGAACAATGGTCACATCAGTCAGCATAACAAGGAACAATGGTCGAAAGTTCAAGATGCTCCCCATCACTGCACCACCAAAAGCATATCCATGGTTCGACAGGATGACCAAAAGAGCTATCACGACTGCACCGATCAACCGTATATTTTCAGAAGCTGCAATGGAACGACTGACTTGCTTTGACGAGAACATCAGCTGTTTCTTCACCCTTGGCGCTGTAGGTAAAGCTGCATCCACAACTTCATCGGATGACCTCAGCGCCATGGCACTGGTCAGCAGTTCCGAATCCCTACCGCTTTGCACTGTCTTCGCTTTAGCTTCGTTCCCTGATTCGCACGTGCAAATATCATCTTCCTTCTTGTCACCATGCATTTCATCACTTGCCAGAGCTTTTACATGGCTTCTCTCACTTTCTGTTCTTTCCCCAGCTGGTTCTGTTCTTTCCCCAGCTGGGCCACTGGCTTGGCTTCTGTATTGGTCAGAAAAACGAGAGATGGTAGCTCCATCATCCTCGCTAAGAGGGGCAACTGCAATAGTGAGGCGGACATAGATGAGCTCACTCTAGATGCAAAGAACTTAACAAAATTAGGCATAATAAAATTGTCGAAGATCTAACTAAATGTAACACCTTCCAAGAAATCATTCGGCACCAACAAGTTGTACATCTTACATTAGTAGGTATATCCAAACAGACAAATACTTGGGGTTAGTTTTTTTCCCTAAAAATACCACAATCAACATAGAAAAATAATTAGTTCATACAGTAGCAATAAGGTGATAATAACCGGTCTCTAACCTAGTACCCCTCACATCATATAACACCAAAGATAATGAAGTAGCAGGAGATCAGCCAAGAATATCCTAACGCTACTTAGTCCCAATTGGATCCTTGCCCACTAAGCGTTGTGGCATGTTGCTTTCAACAAATCTATTTATAGAGAAAACACTAATAGAGGTATTATAAGAAAGTTAAAAGGTAACTATATTTGCGTGAAGCAATCATCATAGAACAAAGTCATCAAAACAAAGAGGACATCATGTTGGTCAAACTGAGCAAGTCCACCAGCTGGTGGACAAGCATAGGAAGATTGAATACATTGTATGCACTATTTTTCTGTTAACTGATTCACAAGGCAAGGCAATCTTGTTGGATCTCTTCTACCAGCAGTTTTGTGTGAAATTTGGCACATTTTCATTGTACAAATAGTGTTTTCAAAAGCACTAGATGCCAAAAGGCACCAAGGTACTTGCTAAGGTTCCCACCCAAGCGAAGCAAAAAGCTCTTGAATATTAAAATTTTAAAAATATATATCATGATTGATAAATAGGATCACGAAAATAAAAAAGACACATCAAATTGCATTATTATAAAGTACCAAATTACATTGTCCATATCTAATAACAAAAATATCAAAACAAAATATAATTCTTTAGATAGTTTATTTCCAACAGGGATCCTTTCTTGTGTTTTTTGCCAATGATTCTTCTTAATTCCTCTATACACTTGCCATTATTCCTGAAATATAGAAATGATCAAACATCAAATGCGATATACATTAAGAAATATGTTAATAACAACATATTGTGTAGTTCGTTGCAAGCCTACAACTATAGGGTGTTATTTGTCCTAGTAGGGTGCTTAAATCAAGTTCATTTCCATCTAACAGGGTAATAGAAAATTCTAACAGGGTGCTGTTAAGAGCATATATCAAAGTTATAGTTACAGTGTTCTTGTTATCTACCTAACAGTGTCCTATTATGTTCTAACTCCTAACAGTGTACCCACCTAATAGCGTTCATAAATTCCTGACAATTTAACAAAGAGCACGAAATAGGAGATAATTAAGCAAAGTGCTCAAGATGTTGCAGGAAATAGAACATTTAACAAAACTGTTGTTGTTACCAATAAATTGAGAAAGAGGTGATGGAGAGGTAATCAGATGGTGAAAGGCTATGGAGTATTGTCACGAACGTTCGTCGCGCACCCGCAACAACTTCGTTCAACGAACCGTTCGTCGCTCTCATCTACATGTACAGCTGCTTGACAGCATGTTTTGTCTTGGTTTTGAATCATTTTGCTTGTAAAAATGTAAGTTCGAACAAGTTACAGTACTACAGTGCGATCGCTCACTGAACCGACCAAAACAACCCCAAAACAACTCCGTTTTCGCGTGCCACGGGCTGTTTTCTGCAGCCAGCTGCTGCACGCAAAACGTCAGCCATCTCAGCACCCTAGAACCACCCGGGTGGCACCATGGGGGATGGGGCTTCGACATAGTGTCAGGCGTTGAACAATCTTTCGCAAGTTCGCACGTTACCTTGACGGGAACTTGTTGTCGCGCCCGGCACCCGGTGAGCAGCTGTTTGTGGACTTGCAGTTGTTCGTTCAACCTCTAAAGTCTTTGTTATCCTCCTCTCTCTCTTTTCTCTTGTGCACGCAAGGTGCTCACTGAATTGCTCGTAAAGCTTCCCCTTTTCGCGAGACGTCGGGACTTATCCGTCGCTCGTTCTTCGAACTAATCAACTTTCTCTTTTACAGGTCCTTCGGGACCTGCGAGAGGTTGCAAGTGGGCTGATCTTTGCGGACGCAAATCGTAAGGGCGAAGTACGACTTAGGCAACGCAAGCTAAGTTCGCGTCTTTGTCGTAAGGGTGCCTCGCAACTTAGGCAACGCAAACTAAGTTCGCGTCTTTGCCGCAAGGGTGCCTCACGACTTAGGCAATTCTAGCTAAGTCCGTGATAGTATGGCCCTGAGGAAGGCAGTAGTGCACGGTGGAGGAAGGTTAGCTTCTTTGACTCAAGCTATGGTGGTGCTTAGGGTGGAGGAAGGTAGCAACTTGTGGAACAAAGTTGGTCGACAATATAAGCTCATACGGCGGAGATACGAAGCTGCACAAGGCGGCGTAGGGCAAAGGAGCCTCGCGGCCGATGGCTTAATCTGAAGGAAGACGTGACACACAATAGCGTAGAGCGAAAGAGGCTCGCGATCAACGACGTAAGCCAAAGGGGGACCCTGCACACGACGGCATAGGGTGGAGGAGGCTCGTGGTCCAAAGGCCTAGCGCAAAGGTGCTCGCTGAATTGCTTGTAAAGCTTCCCCTTTTCGCGAGACGTCGGGACTTGTCCGTCGCTCGTTCTTCGAATTAATCAACTTTCTCTTTTATAGGTCCTTCGGGACCTGCGAGAGGTTGCAAGTGGGCTGATCTTTGCGGACGTAAATCGCAAGGGCGAAGCGCGACTCAAGCAACGTAAGCTAAGTTCGCATCTTTGCCGCAAGGGTGCCTTGCGACTTAGGCAACGCAAGCTAAGTTCTCGTCTTTGCCGCAAGGGTACCTCACAACTTAGGCAATTCTAGCAAGTCCGTGACATTGTGATATCAGAGCGGGCAAGCACTTCGAGTGAGCAGCGAAGGAACTTCGCAACTTCGCCATGGCAAAGCATCGTGACGAATCAAGCAAGACGGGGCAAGCCAGACCCTTGCCCCTAGCAGCCGCATGTGAGCTGCAAGTGCACACTCGCTCTCATGCTGTTGGAGCCGCTCAGGAGGAGCGCGACAGCGAACATGATGAGCGAGAAGTTGGCTACTCTCCGCGTGCGGAGGAGGCGCAATCTGGAGCGCAAATCGGGAAAAAGAGTCATAAGGAGAGACTCACAACGGCGGAAACCCGCTTGGATGTTCTCGAAGCGAGCTTGAAGGAACTCTACCATGGCCAACAAAGGCTTGTCGAGGTAGAGAGCTCGCAAGAAGAAGCAGAGTCCAAGATCAACAAGGTTGAGGCCCTAGTCGACCGATTGTCAGATGACACCAAAGACTCCGTGCAACACCCGCAGGAAGTTGTGGCGGAACTCACTTCGAAGGTGACCATGCTCACAAGGGCACTAAATGCGGGAGGAACCAACACCCGCGTTGCGCCGCCACAAAACTTGAGGGCACTCGAGCCTCATGGTTATGGAGGGGCCAAAGATGCAAAAGAGCTCGAGAATTTCCTGTTCGATATGGAACAATACTTTCAAGCTACGAGGCCTAATTCTGAAGAAACCAAAGTTTCTATAGCGACCATGTATCTGAACGGAGATGCAAAACTTTGGTGGCGAACCCGTTGGGAGGAGATCCAACAAGGTCGGTGTCGAGTTGACACATGGGAGGACTTGAAGCGGGAGTTGAAAACTCAGTTCCTACCTGAGAACACCGAGTTCGTCGCAAGAAGGAAATTGAGGCAACTCCGCCAAAATGCTTCCATCTGAGACTACGTGAAGCAATTTTCTACGCTAATGCTGGACATTCAGGACATGTCCGAAAAGGATAAACTGTTCAGCTTCCTCGATGGTTTGAAACCATGGGCGCAACAAGAACTATATCGAAGGAATGTCGCCGATTTGATCGGGGCAATTGCTACCGCAGAAAGGTTCACCCACTTCGTTTCCTCTGAAGACCCGGAAAGAAGGAAACAATCTTCAAGCAATCGCCCTCCAAAATATTCTCGAAGGAAGGAGCTCAAGGGCGAACAAAAGAAGAAGAATTCCCACAAAGGGCCAAGCCCGAAAGGCAAGGCCCCGAAACCTGGCGGATGCTTCTTATGCGGAGGGTTGCACATGGTGAGGGAGTGCCCACAAAAACAAGCACTCAATGCTTTAACAGCTTCCATTCATCCACCCAAATCGGACAAGGGCAAGGTTGTCGCTCTTAGTTCGAGTAGTTCTGAATCCAGCAACGACGGCGAGGAGTCGCAGGGACCCCGGACGGGAGCAATGCGTTTGTTAAACGCCATGCGGGGTCAAGTGGGGGAGAACACGAAGACAAAACTACAAAAAGCAGGAAGTGGTAAGCTGATGTACGTAGACATCAAGCTAAATGGCCAAACGACCCGTGCAATGGTGGACACGGGTGCTACCCACAACTTTATTGTCGATCGAGAAGCAAAGCGACTTGGGCTGATCTTGGAGAAGAGCCCAAGTCGAATGAAGGCGGTGAACTCGGAGGCCAAGCGAATCTCCGAGTTGGCAAAGGGATTCCCCATCAAGATTGGAACATGGCGCGGGAGCACGAACATGATGGCGGTGCCATTGGACGACTTCCAAGTGATCATTGGAATGGAGTTTATGAACGCGGCGAAGTTGGTGCCAATGCCGTTCCTAAACACCCTATGCATGATGGGGGGTGACGACCCCTGTATGGTTCCCGTCTCTCGGAGAGGAACCAAAGACCCCCAACAGATATTGGCATTGCAACTGAAGAAGGGGGTACGAAAAGGCGAACTAACATTCATGGCTGCTATGAAGCTAGAGCCACTCGACGAGAAGGTCATTCATGAACCTGCTGTGGTGGCGAACGTCCTGAAAGAGTTCATTGACGTTATGCCACCCGAGTTGCCAAAGACTCTTCCGCCACGCAGAGGCGTGGATCATAATATCGAGCTGGAGCCAGGAGTGAAGCCTCCAGTGAGACCACCCTACCGCATGCCCCCGCCAGAGTTGGCAGAACTCAAAAAGTAATTAGGTGAGCTGCTAAGCGATGGTCTCATTCGCAGTTCGAAAGCATCATTCGGAGCTCCAGTTCTCTTTCAAAAGAAACAAGATGGGAGCCTCCGACTATGCGTCGATTACCGAACTATCAACAAAGTGATAATGAAGAACAAGTATCTCATCCCGCTCATAGCGGACTTGTTCGACCAATTGGGCAAATCCAAGTATTTCTCAAAACTCGACCTTCGGTCGGGGTATTGGCAGGTGTGCATTGTTGAAGGCGACGAAGCGAAGACGACCTGTGTGACCAGGTATGGAGCGTTTGAGTTCTTGGTGATGCCTTTTGGCTTAACCAACGCTCCGGTCATGTTCTGCACTCTCATGAACCAGCTATTCAAAGAGTATTTTGATAAGTTTGTGGTCGTAATATCGTCGTCTACAATCAAACGCTCGAGGAGCATGTCATGCACCTTCGGACAATTTTCAAGGTTCTAAGGGAGAACACTTTGTTCGTGAAAAGGGAGAAATGCTACTTTGCTCAAACAGAGATCTTATTCTTAGGGCATCGAATCGGTAATGGCTCCATTCGGATGGATAAATCGAAGGTGCAAGCGATTGCGAAATGGCGAACTCCAAAGAAGATGCCAGAGTTGAGATCCTTCCTTGGTTTCGTCAACTACTATCGACGCTTCATAGCGGGGTATTCGAAGCGTGCAACTCCATTGACGGAGTTGTTGAAGAAGGAGTAGTCTTGGAGATGGTCTGATAAATATGAAATTGCATTCCAAGATATGAAGGCTGCCGTTTTGGAAGAACCGGTGCTCAAATTGCCGGAATATGGGGAGCCCTTTGAAGTCCATACAGATGCTTCAGATTTCGCTATTGGGGGAGTACTCATGCAGGAGGGTCATATGATGGCCTACGAGAGCTACAAGCTCAACGAGACCGAGCGGCGGTATCCATTGCATGAGAAGGAGATGACAACGGTGATCCTAGAGCAATATCTTCGGCACTACGTAAGTGCCAACCAACGAGATTGGGTGAAGTTGTTGGACATTGCTCAATTCTCCTACAACTTGCAGCGGAGCTCTACGTCCAACAAGAGCCCCTTCGAGATCATTACAGGATAACAATCGTCAACTCCTCACACCATGGCAATCGGGTATACTGGGAGTAGTCCGTCAGCCTACCACTTCGCAAAGGAGTGGCATCGAAATGCAGATATTGCGCTGGCTTACTTAGAGAATGCGGCAAAAAGGATGAAGAAGTGGGCAGACTTGGGAAGGCGACCGCAAGAGTTCAAGGTCGGCGATTTGGTGTTGGTAAAGCTTCAACCAGTATCACTCCAATTCTTTAGGAACAAAGTACACAAAGGATTGGTGCGAAAGTATGAAGGGCCCTTCCCAATTATCAGCAGGGTGCGCAACGTCTCCTACAAGTTGCAACTGTCGGTGTGGTTCAAAATTCACAATGTTCTTCACGCCAACAACCTAAAAGCCTACCACTCGGATCCGCAATATGCTTCCTGAAGTGTTCCAACTCGGCTACCCTCCACCAGAGTCTCCTACGAGAAACGAGTTGAAACCATTTTAGTGGATCGCAAGATAAAGCTACCCAATGGAGCTGAGCAGACCGAATACTTGGTGAAGTGGCGAAAGCTTCCCCGAACTGAAGCCAGTTGGGAGCCCGAAGACACCCTATGACATGAAGAAACAATTATCAACAACTACCAACAAGCGTCGACGAGGGCGTCGACAGTTTAAGTGGCGGAGAATGTCACAAACGTTCGTCGCGCACCGGCAACAACTCCGTTCAATGAACCGTTCGTCGCTCTCATCTACATGTACAGCTGCTTGGCAACATGTTTTATCTTGGTTTTGAGTCATTTTGCTTGTAAAAATGTAAGTTCGAACAAGTTGCAGCGCTACAGTACGATCGCTCACTGAACTGACCAAAACAACCCAAAATAACTCCGTTTTTGCGTGCCACAGGCTGTTTTCTATAGCCCGCTGCTGCACGCAAAACGTCAGCCATCTCAGCACCCTGGAACCACCCGGGTGGCACCATGGGGGATGGGGCTTCGGTATAGTGTCGGGCATTGAACAATCTTTCGCAAGTTCGCACGTTACCTTGACGGGAACTTGTTGTCGCACCCGGCACCCGGTGAGCAGTTGTTTGTGAACTTGCAGTTGTTCATTCAACCCTCTAAAGTCTTTGTTTTCCTCCTCTCCCTCTTTTCTCTTGTGCACGCAAGGTGCTCGCTGAATTGCTTGTAAAGCTTCCCCTTTTCGCGAGACGTCGGGACTTGTCCGTCGCTCATTTTTCGAACTAATCAACTTTCTCTTTTACAGGTCCTTCAGGACCTGCGAGAGGTTGCAAGTGGGCTGATCTTTACGGACGCAAATCGCAAGGGCGAAGCGCAACTTAGGCAACGCAAGCTAAGTTCGCATCTTTGCTGCAAGGATGCCTCGCGACTTCGGCAACGCAAGCTAAGTTCGCGTCTTTGCCGCAAGGGTGCCTCACGACTTAGGCAATTCTAGCTAAGTCCGTGATGGTATGGTCCTGAGGAAGGCAGCAGTGCACGGTGGAGGAAGGTTGGCTTCTTTGACTCAAGCTACGGTGGTGCTTAGGGTGGAGGAAGGTAGCAACTGGTGGAACAAAGTTGGTCGACAATATAAGCTCACACGGCGGAGATACAAAGCTGCACAAGGCGGCGTAGGGCAAAGGAGCCTCGCGGGCGATGACTTAATCTGAAGGAAGACACTACACACAATAACGTAGAGCGAAAGAGGCTCGCGATCAACGACCTAAGCCAAAGGGGGATCCTGCACACGACGGCATAGGGTGGAGGAGGCTCATGGTCCATTTGTGTAGGGAGGAGGCTCACGGTAGGGTTTCTTCCACTGGGTTCCTTCAACTGGGTCGAGTGCACAAGCGGTGGGGGAGAGTAAGTTGTCGATTAGTTGATTCAGTTGAGCCAACTCATTCAAATTGATTGAACCCAATCAAACCCATGCTTTAATTGGATCGGGTGCACACTTAAAGTTGCTCAATGTCTAGGTTTAGGTGTGCACCCGAGTGGCGCCTCCTTGAATCGACTCACCCAGACCTGTTCCAAGGCACTTAGGCCTCGCCTCGCCTAACCCAGGCGCCTAGTTGACCGCCTGAGCGCCTATTGAAAACACTAGTATAAAATGATTTTGAACTGTGTTAATTCAGCTCAATTCAACCAACAATAACATTACACTTGCATCAGCAAAGTTGACCATTTGTTCCAATAGAGGTGTTCTTAGTACATATTTGGTCTTGGTTTATGTCATAGTAATGAAATTCCAAAAGTCGAAGTTGACCCTCTTAGGGTGGTTTAAAAATAAAAAATATAATCATCTCAAGAAATTCTTTCATACGGGTCTTGCACTTCAATGCACCTAACCGAAAACTATGAGAGACATACCAATCAACCCACATTTACCCTTTGTTCCTTTCTTCTTCTTTTTTTCTTTTTCTTTTTTTTTTGTGAAGGAAATAAAAGAGCAGCGGAAGAGACAAATACAGATAGGCATCCAATAGTTGCAGAATGGTCTATAGTTCCTTGAGTAAGATTATTTAGTAACCACCCACTGACCAGACAACTGAAAATCTGAGTTGATATCAGATTTAGAATAGGCACAACAAAGGAACATTTCCAATATTTTATTGACCTTAAAATTAATATCTAATAAAAGAATAAGCAAGTACAGCATGTAGAATAAAAATGACCCTAATTCTTACTGAAAACAAAAATGAACTGATGCTACTCAACATGAATAAATAGCAGCTACAAAATTAAAGTAAACCCTCAGATAGGGTTCTAAGGAACAAACAGTATTCTTTCTGTTGGTCCCGAGATGAAGGAAACACAATTCCAGAATCGAAAACTTCTCCAAGGAAAAGGTTTGTCAGGCATTAACAGTCCAAATGGGAGGAGGAAACAACAAATAATTTAATACATCAAAGATTTCATTTCTCGGCAGCCATAACAAGCTTGCAGCAAGGATAAAACTCAAAACCATTGACACTATTGTCACGCATAGAAAGCCGAAGAACTTAAGTGTAAATCTCTATTACCAAATTGGTCGTTTTTCTTTTCCCACAAAGGGAGCATCAATGATCGTAACAAGTCTTGTTATTCAAGAGCTAATCCCATTCATGGTTACTTACCTTACAGTTACCAAAGAAGAACACATTCTTTTCAAAACCAAATATCATGCCCCTTCTTTGTGGGAATCAACACAGCTAATCTTCAAATAACATTTTCTAACGAGCACCAAAAGTATGAATCATCAGATAACATTTTCTTTGCGATCAGTGCTCCAAAAACATGATTAGGAAAAGGAAAAAAGCGCATCAAGAAATTTCCATGCCGAGAACGAATCAACAACAACAGAAGCTTGCATTAGCTATCCAGATTGTGTAAAACAACTCCCTCGTTCGCCCGACAGAATGAACGAAAGACGAGATATCTTAACTAAAGATCTTATTTTCTGAAGTGTGGAGAAGAAACAGGTCTTTATGATCGGCGTTGAAAGGTAAATTGAGTACCAAGTTGCAACGCAGCAATCGAGCCCTAAAACGCATCTACCAAAAATAGGACGACTCCTCTCATCAGAGGTTCAACGCATCCAAATGCAAATACGTTTCAAAGGAAAGATGATTCGTTAACATGGTGCGACCTAGATCGAGCAAGGAATCCACTAAAAAGATATCAAGATAACATTTAAAACAGAAGATGGGGTCAGAAACATCCTGTGACGTAGATCGAGCAGGTAATCAACTAAAAGAGGGCAAGATAGCACTACAAAGTGAAGAATAGAGGAAACTGGAACAAAGAAGGGAAGAGGAGGAAGGAGATCTTACCGGAGGTCTTAGGATGCGCTTCCTTCGGAGGTGGAGGAGAAGGAGACGGAGGAGGAGATGAATCGGGGATGGACCGGGCTTGGCCGGCAATGAAGGCGAGGCGGTCGGTCCCACGCTCCAAGATCCTCCGTCGGCGAGCCTCCCTTGCGCTCTCCATATCCGTCGGCCGGTTATCGCGAGACGCCGAGAGCGATGCTATATACAACCTGAGGCGGCCGCGAGAAGAGCACCTCGCCCGCCGCCCACGGTGCGCACACGTACACGGGAATGAGGTGTGCTGACGATTTATCTTGAATCAACCACCGTTTGGAACTAATCAGACGGTAGATATCATGTGTTTTTTGCCCTTTATTCGGTTCGTTCAAACATATTTACCGGAATAACCTCGATTTTTACATTTCTAAATATCATAATCAGACTTATAACAAATTAACCCTTATAGTAATTATATTTATATTTTAAAAAATTATATTGATATTTCTATAGTGAAACATCTATATTTATTTGCCTAAATATCATGTTGATGGTAATTCTAACGTTCTAGTTAGTAGTAACGAATGATTGTGTCACCGGGGCCTAGGTGCCCATTGTGGATGAGGAGAATAAGTATGAGATGTGAGAGCTATTCTATATTTATGTCGACGTCGATATAGTTATCAAGTAGTCATTTCTTTGCTTTGCATTTACAACGGTACCAATATAATTATTGAGCGACGAAAAGGTCATCAATGTAAATATCAAATAATATTGTTTAATAACTATGTTGACACTGATGCAAATACAGAACAATGCCGCTTGGTATTTGTATCGATAGTCCTTTCGTCATTTGACAACTGCATTAATATTAACACAAATGTAGAATAGCCCTCACCTCTCATCGCTACTCCAACTACATCAATATCGATGCAAATATAAAACAACCTTCACATATCATCATCACTCTTTTCATTCACAACAGTTATTCACGACCCCCAACGATGTCGTTATTTGTTATCACAGACAATAGTATTAAAATTATATTTTTATCCTTTTTATTTTATTTTTTTTAATAAAACTAATAATGTTATGATAAATGTACCTAGATATTTTATCTTCATAATTATATGGCTATATGGATATCAATATATATTTTTAAAATATAGAGATTGATATTTCATCAAGATCCTGACCAGCCAAAAAATGCGAGGGAATTCATACGCTCGGTGAGGGTTTTCTTTGGGGAGAAGGTGTTCAGCATGAATCACATGATGAGGTACTGCCGCAGCTTGCACCGGCGATGGGGAGGTACCACCACACGAGGTCGAACAGTTTGCGTACTAGGCAAACGTTCCGGCGGATGAAGTATATATATATATATATATATATATATATATATATATAATTCGACATGACACATCTTATTCGGCAATAATAGATTATGTGGTATATAAGGACTAATTACATATTATTTATGTAATAGTTATCTTTAATATTTTAATATCTATATTTTTAAAAATTATATTAAAAATTTTATATTTATGAGAATGAAATATTTAATCTAATTTCTTCTCATATCGTCGATCTCGTTGATAAAAATATTATACATGCTTAATCGATGATATGAGAAGAAACATAATTAAAATTTTTTTATAAATATAAAAATTATAATATAATTTCTAAAAATATAAAAAAAATTAAAAATTAAAATAATTAATTATAAATATAATATATAATTAGCCCAGTGTCTAAGGATAATTCTGATGCTTTGCCTTGTGAACCTGGGGTTGTGATTCCGAAGCACTTTGCCTTGGATCATGGGCCGTCGTCGTACTCTTGGATCACCACCATGTGCTGTGCTCGTTCTTGGTGATACTTGCGTTGCAATATCCCAGAGGCTGTTCATCTCCATATATATATATATATATTGGAGATTGATTATGTGGCATCAGGAAAACCTCTTGAATATAATTTCATACTCTTCGACCAATCGAAGATTACATCAACTCATATATAATTATAAATCAAGTTATCGATATGAACCCATCCATCCATTATAAGCAATAAATTTAAGAATCGTGTGATATATAGTTTGACTGTGGGAGCTAATCGAGGTGTTTGGTATGTCTCCTCTTGCTACAGATTTCAACGTTAACCCCAATGTTGACTTCAAAGAGGCAATTAATGTATCCCTCTCCGTAAGCCATGAAGTCTATGACGTCTCTCTCACACGCACATTCTCGAATGTAGAAGAAGATCGGACATGATCAGCATCTGTAGAACGCCTCCCAACTCGAGTCATCCAGTGATCCGATCCAATTGTCATGCACCAGGCTTTGCTCCTCATGTATTAGATCTGCATCACTTGAAGAATCCCCCCACCATACATAGTTGTCGACAGGTTGCTTTGGATACGCTCGAGGACTGCTTGAATCCACTTTGTTCTGCAGGTCTTCTTCCACCGGCTGAGTTAGGATGCTTTCCCACTCCAAGAACAGTTGGTGATCGGGAAATGGCGCAGGGATTTGGTTGCACGAGCCTGACTCTACTGCGGGCTGCGAGGATTCCGGCCGCACGGCCGGGCTTGGATCCATGTACTTGGCATACAGCACCTCTAGGTCGATGGCTGAGCCGTCGGCGGGGGCGGGGGCGATGCCTGAGTTACTCACGATGTCGTTCAGCATGAGGTCGGGGCGGATCACGTCGCGACCGGCCACGGCAGCGACGGCGGACGGCGCCCTGGCCGGCTTGCCCCGTCGGCTCTTACGGCAGCCGCCGCCCACGGGCACGTTGCGGAGCGATCCGCCCTCGGTCCAGTAACGCCGGCAGGCCTTGCAGAAGTACCGCGGCTGGCTGAGGCTGTAGTTGTTGTAGTAGCAGAACTTGGTGTTGGAGGAGACGCAGCGGGGGCAAGTCGGCGCCACCGGCCGCGGAACGTAGGACAACATTTCATCCAATCAAGGGGGAGAAGAAGAAGAAGAAGAGGAACGAGAGAGGAGAGAGAAGAAGAGGGAGCAGAGGGAAGAGAGGACCAACTCATTATTTGTAGGCTAAGAATCTGATGCGGCCAATGCACGTGCATGGAAGATGAGTTGAGAAGAAGCTTTGGATTGGCCGCGTAGGCGCACGTATTTTGATGGCATTGATTGCTTGCGCGTCTTCTCCTCGCCATGAGAGAGGCTGGTGAGACATAATCGACGTCGGCATCACCAATACCGGAGATTAAAGATTAATCTCATGTTATTAATTGTTGATTAATAACACTATAGATGAATTGACAGTGATTCATAATTTAAGAACAATTCTTCTGCAAAGTAACATTACAATAGGAGTGCAGGATCCAAATGGTACAGAACCACCAAGCTTGGATTATTGAGTGAGATCTCTTCGAGTACATGACAAAGAGCAACCAATTCAAACAGCAATGGAGGCCATCAGCATGATTTGTCTTGTTCAAGAAGCAGTTGTCACTGATGCATCTTCAGAATTGGTGCTTCAAGCAGCTGCTGTTGCATCTTTCTCTTCAGTTGTAGAAGGTATCGGCTTGGTAGGGGCAGGCAAGCGACCGATGTCATCGACCCTGTCTCGCTGCTTCGGTGGAGGCCTCGCTGGTTTCGGTAATAGGCGTCCCTTCTTTGCGAACCACTCGGGCGTGAGCAGTGCCCTAAACCCCAGCTTGTTGTAGTACACCTTTCTCACGGAACCGCCGGCAGCTTCCACCGCAGCTTTTGCACGAACTGTCACTCTCGATACCTGTGGAGTCCACATTGATGTTAGTTACCGAAGAATGATCTATTGGGGATGTTACTTGTAATTGTTAGAGGGAACGATGGAAAAGTATGATTGCATCTAAGTCTATAGTGATAGGAGGAATACTCATATGCAAGTTCTACAGGTCATATTATTTCGTGAGAGAAAACATAAAAGAAACGTAACATTGATCATGCCAGATTATTTCTGTATGTACATTAATACATAAAAGATAATATGCATTACATAATATATTTTCCTTCCCAAAAAATTGATCATGCAATGCCATCAACTCAATCAGTGGTATGACTCCATTACAGCAACATACAAATCAACTTAGAAGCTGAGAGTTAAGAAACGTAACATTACTGGAAATGCTGCCATGACAAGTACAAATAAGAACATATGTGCAAGTATTTCATCGTGAAAATCATACTTATCATCTCAGGAGTAAAGAAAATTTCACCCTATAAAAGGAAAGGCGTCTGTATCTAGAACGATAAAGCATTTTAACTGAAAGGTACAAAAAATATGTCGAATCAAGATCACTAACCAAAACTAGTGTGGTTTAAAAGTGATGATAATTTCACTGATCACTGATGAGGGCAAGTGACAGTGAAAGATTGGCGAGGTGCCAACCAACCAATCAAGATATCATGTATTTCGTTAAGCAATTTGCTTTCAAGTTATCTTCTAACAATAACTTACCTCAAGGTGTATCGGCCAGTTGATATGTTCAGAACCATGAGCCATCAACCTGATGCCATCCTCTATATGCTTTCCTATTGCACCTGTATCCTACAGTCATGGGGAATTCAGATTTAATTTGAATCAATCAGACAACACCAACATGCACATATGAAGATAAAGTTGAGTACCTTAAGGGTTTTCATAGTAATAAGTTCTGACGAGTCAATTTTTCCTGCATTTATGAGTTTTGCAATCTTCCCCAAACCTACAGGCTGTTATAAACATAATATCAATAAAACAAACAAATATAACAGATTTTTTTTTCTTTTTGAACAAATATGAAGTTAATTTAAAGAACAACACAAGCTAATGAAACATTAGCAACAATGGAAATTAACCTTAGCTTACCCAAGCACGCATGAAATGGCCAAAGAACCCATAAAGAAAAAAAAATATGGAAAATCATGCAGTTATTTCATCTGCTAGAAGTTCTTATACATCAGAACAAACAATTGTTCCTCCAACTGCTCAGCAATTTATTAAGCGTGAAAATATGTTTGAAATTAATGCAAAAATGACACAATGAGCATAACAAAATAAGTTAAGTTGAATAAACAGGAAACAACTTGGATACTGCAGACGTCAGAAGTGGCCACCAAGCAATAAAGTAAATTAGGCGAGCAGGAGAACAGCCTGAAAAGCAAGTGACGAGAGCCGCTTCTTTTGCATTAGCATAAAATAGTCCTCCCCTCCCCTTCAACAGAATAGTTCCTATGAGATGTCGGCCACGGATCATTTAGCCCCAGAGTTAGACGTATTTATTGACGAATCATTCTGTCCGGTTTTCCATCAAATTGGTAGTTGTCTGAAACATCAAAACCCATATTGGAAAAGTTGAAATGTTCAAAAGGCTGATTCTTGATCAAGGCATCTAGTTCTTCATGCTTAAAGTTGCAATGGACATCAAGTTATTACCAATGCAACTCCTTCCAACACTCTTAAAGAAGTATGGAGCTCCTAAATTATGGAAACATAATATAATAAATTGTTGGCACAAAATAAGCAATGGAAATGGACACATATACAACAATATACATGGATATATAAATGTTTCATGTAACAGTGAGAATTCTAGTAGATTTCTTTTCTCTGTATATCTAAGCTAGCACTACTCATGAACCCATATGAATTGTAAGAGCTTTACATCACCACCACATCTCAGAAAGCGCACTCAACCCTTGTTTTAACTACAAGGGTTGCGTGCGCTTTCTGAGATGTGGTGGTGATGTAAAGCTCTTCCAATTCATATGGGATCATGAGTAGTGATAGCTTAGATATACAGAGAAAAGCAAGCACTCAACCCTTGAAGTACACAATCTATGATGTGATTGTTATCAGACAATAGTTCCTAACAATACATCAAGCTATATCCATCTGTACAACCGGAAATGCAATGCATTACTAAAAATATCGCCTTTTCGTTTCTGTGGCACCATTTCGTCCCCGAAAAAACCAGCAGAAGAAGAGAACAGGACAATCTAACGCAACATAGAAAGAGATATACGAGATCGTGGAAAGTAATGCAATCAGGTCACCTGGAAGGTGAGGCTGAAGGGATTCTTAAAACCCCGCCTGGGGAGTCGACGGCGGAGCGGCGTCTGGCCACCCTCGAACCCAAACTTGCTCGTCCCTCGAGCCTTCTGCCCCTTGTGCCCCCTTCCGGCCGTCTTCCCTTTCCCCGACCCAATACCCCTCCCTTTCCGCTTCTTCTTCTGCCGCGCCCCCTTGTTATCCCTCAGATCGTTCAGGCTCAGCAGGCTCGCCGTCGCCGGAGACGACCCCATCGCCATCCCGCTGTACGAAGACCTAAAGATCCCGAACGGAGTAAAGCCGGCATCCATCGCCGCCGCCGCCGCCGCGGTAGGAGGTGGGGGCTTCAGGGCTCTGGCGAGGGGCGCGATGGAGATCGAGGGGGGTCGGGTGACTGGCAGCGGGCGACGGATCGGGAAGGGTAGATCAGAGAGGAGGGAGAGGCGGCGCCGCCACATGGCTAGGGGCGGTTACGAGCGTAGGTTTTAGCCGGCGGCGGGTGGTGCATTCGATCCGTTCGGTGCAGGCGGGAGGAGGAGAACTTTCGGCTGTCGGATCGCGGAACAACGAAGGTGGAGGGGGCTTAACTGGGTTTAGGGCTTGTTACGGAGGAGGAACCTTAGCGGGTTGGATCCTATGGCCTCGACTCGATCCGATCCGAGACAAAGCTTGACATCTCCGCATAATAAAAATCAAAACTATTTATGTTAAATTATTAAGGAAAATCTTTTTATTAATTATATATCAATCAGCATATTTATACATTAAATATTAATTTATTTAATATTTGATTTATTTAATAATTTTTGTTCAAGAAAAGGATAGAGAGAGGAATATATTAAAGAATGAGGGTAGTATGGGAAGAGAATCTCTTCCACGCCTTTACTCCCGCCACCCAACTCATTCTCCCTCGATTCCCACCCACCGACAAGTGATTGAGGAGCCGTTACGAACTCCCAAATCCCTTCGCCTTACGTTCCCGTAAGCTTTCCTCCTCGTCCTCCTCTCTCCGATCGGCCGCGCGGAGATGTAGATCGCCGCCCTCCTCTTTGTCCGAGGCGGCGGATCCGGTGGTCTTCGCCGACGCTACCGACGTCAGCCACTTAGGATACCTCGGCAGTGCGACCGCCAGAAAGGTCATCCCCTTCGTCGCTCGCACCGCCGCCAAGCGCCAATCCGTCCAACTCGAAAGGTCTGCCTTTGAATCCCCCCAGTCATGCTTTTCTTATCATCAATCTCGATTTTACCTAACGGGTGCTTTCCACATGGTTTGACTATTCCGGCAAGAATTGAATTTTAAGTGCTTTTTATGCTTATTTTCTTTATCATATTATAATTTCAGGCTGCATTATAATCACAATTTTGGGGGAGAATCGATGGTTATTTGTTATTATCTGTTGTGAAATATTGTCTTTGAATACCGGCCCATGTCAAGATGATCGGTATATATCCTTCTTACGTAGAAAAGGATAAGTATTATCATAAAAATGAGTGGAAATTTGGTTTAATGCTAGTTTGTTCTGGTGCATGGAACATATTTCACCATGGAATTTTCTTTCCAATTCCTTATGCCTATTGACTCGACAAGTTTTTTTCACATTCTTTGATAGTTAGAGTAGTTACTTTGCTAAGCCTAGTATTTGTCTCTAGCTGCTGGTCATAAGTCTTACATAAGTTAAATGCTATTAAAAGGCACTGGACGAGTGTCAGAAGAACTTTGGCAACTCTTGGAGAGCTGTAAGGGAATATACTACTCAAGCATGGCCATATTTGACTGAAGGTTTAACAAAATTTCAGGTTTGTGCCTTTCTTAACTGAAAAACTTTGAGACAGTAGAATTTGGTTTTATAGTTGTGTTATTCAATGAAGATTCTTTTTTTTTTTGTAATTAGAAGTATCTTATATCAAAACAAGAAAACAAAAAATGTATAAGAGATATACATGTCTATACATGAAGGACCAAAGCACAGCACTTGCAGCCAACACTGTTACTGCAAAGAGTACTCTTAACAAATGACATTACCCCCTGCATGAAAGGTGATTGCCGACTGACTTATCCGTCTTGTTTCATCAGTTTGTTTTATATTGCCCGCCATGCAATTACAGCATGTCTTGGAGTCCTCTTAAGCCATGTAACCTTGTACCAGCATAGCATGGGTCTCTTGAACTTGTTCATAGGTAACCTTGATAGTAAAAACTTTTCATATGTTTGAGATATGAAATTTGATGTCGTAGTTGATTGGATATCAATATTCCTGATTTCGTTTCAAATTCTTTTATCATCCATATTAAGTTCAGACAGTAGGAGCCATCTTTTGTTGATCAGAAACCTCTGCTGTCGAAGAACCATCAGTCTTAACCATTTCCGTTCCAGCCTTTGAATAGTAGGAATTCCTGTACCTTCAACAAAATTGTGAGCAAACTAACATTTTCTCATTGCAGTACATTTGTTAGTTAACAATGGCTTTTCTGCATGATCCAATCTTGATAACACAGCAGTACTACAATGCAACTTCAAGTATTTCAATCTCAATGATGAGCATCACAGCATCATCGCAGTTAGAAATATTTCCATTCACTTATCTAGTAACAGTAGAAGATTCACCTTTCTGATCTTTGCTGTGGACAAGAACCAAGAATCCACGCATTCTGCAGTTCCATTGAAATCTCCATTCAAATCTGTTGCTGCATATCCCTGTTTCTGCACTGAAACTTGTGCGAGTTCATCCGCAGATTGGTGTGTAGATGCACAGAGGACATTTTGATCCGAAGAAAAAATTTGATCATGCCAAGCTGGCAATGGGCTCTGTTTTGAAGCAGAGGCATGTTGTCTCTTTCGCCCGGATCAATCTGAGTCAACCATCACAAGTTATACACTTCACAACTGTTAGTCCTAATTGAATGCATTAAAATGTTTATCAAACAAAATTTTCGTGATCAAGGGAAACTCTCATGGATAGCCTTTGAGTTATTTCATTGATCACTCTTACTGGTTGATTTTGTTTAAATCCTTGCTATCTTAGAAATTGGTTTTACCTTTGTATAGGATCCTGCAGAAGCTGACAAATTGTTTAAAATTCAGAGGGATTTGGATCAGACTAAAATTATCTCAGTAAGTTTTCATAAATGAACTTTGTGCATCCAAGTTGAAGATTTTTTAACCATGATGTGCAATATGCTTCAAATTTTGCCTTTTTGTCTTGCTAGGAGAGCTACAACTGAAATGAATATGTGTAAATTTGCATTTTTTGGGCATCCGTCCTACAAATGAGAAAATATAAAATGACTAGATGTTAAGAGCATACAACTTAAATATGCTGTCTAATATACAGCACATGACACAAAGTGAGTCTTTTCGTTTGTTTCAAGTTGGTTGACTGGTTCAAAGCTGGGATCTTATTCAGAAATCAATTTTTCTTGATCTATATGAAAAAAATACTTGTGTTAATGATGTAATTTTTGTGTTATAGTTGCTTGGGTGGAATGCTTCTAAATTTGTTAGGTAAATGGTGTCCCATATTTTGTTGCCTATTGGTGAATGCTGTTATTCCCCTTCGCCTTCTTTCTACATATGCCTTTAACCTGCGAAAGGTGTGGCATGGCTGATGTAATACTGGGGCTTCTGCTCGCAGTAATTTAAGTCTAATACCTCAAGTGTTGTCTGTATGGCATGTAAGCAGAAGAAGATTCCCCTACTGATGCATGTTATTATTATACTTCGATACAGTATCTCCATTATGTCAACTTCTTACATTATCAACCCTTCTAATCAAATCGCATAAAAGGGAATGAGTAAATAGTCTAGACAATTTAGTGCATTAGCACAAGGAGAGGAATTGGATAGCTTGGTTGAGAAGAGTTCAGATCTAAGAGTAAAGAAAAAAAAAAAGTCGATTACTTAGGTCAACGGTCAACCTTAATGCTGCACTAGATGGCCTACAACCATAAGCAACTGCTGCCCATCATTTTGTATAGAGACCTTTGGGGCAATGTAAAATTACAAATTAATTCACATTTTCTTTAGTATTTTAAAATATATCAGAAAAGGAATGCCTCTTCCCCCATCCTATCACTCTACACATGCTTTTTCAATAAAAGTAAATCCATCATAGTGCAAGAACACAATTTCAGAGTCTTTATGAAGCATGTACAAGATTCTTGCTTTAGACTTTGTATGCTTTTACTCGTGCCATTTAATCAATACAAGTCGAATTGCAGTCTGCTTTTGCAGTGGTCTTGCATACACATTGATTTAAATGGTTATGCACTTTTTCATTACTGGAAATTTTTTCCAAGATGCTTGCTTATGTTGTATAACAAGAGCACTTCAGTCCTTTTTTTTGTGCCTGCTAATGTGTACAAGTGGAACAACTTATGAATCAGTATTTCTCAATCTCATGAGTGAACTGAACTAAGATCGATTAGAATTCCGATGTGAAAGAGTCGACATCATCTGATTTGGTTTCATGGTCTTGATGCACATCAGGATTTATTCTTATAGTTTAAACTTGGATATGTCTTTGAAACAACAATAGATTGAACTAAGGTTGATTCACACCTTATTGTGTTTTAAGACGAATAATTTGATCCAAATATAACGAAAATCTTCCACTTTCTTTTAGATGCTCATACTGTCATGGTTATTATTTTGCTTGCCAATTTATTTTGGAAATAATCTATCTACTCGCAGAGACAACATTGTGTTCATTATTTTTCTCTTCCAAATCCCGTATCAATTTTGATGTATTCTCACATTTGTTTTTTGCTCTTATCCTTATCAAAAGTGATAACACCTAGATGTAGAACAAAAAATAATATTTTATTTATTTCTTTATTTTTCGTTTCAGTAATCATGCGGACGAGTGGGATGCCCATATGGGAATGTATTGCCTGGGATGTAAACTCGCAACACTCTTTTACGTGTCCCCAGCACGCTTGACTTGACAGAGTGGAGGCTTAGCTGTATCATGTCCTCTGGCCTTCACACCATGGAGGGAAAACTGAATCGAATGCCATGATATAATACTCCTTCATTCTTGTCGTTGTTGAGTTAGTTGATGTGCTGACCCTTCCATTGTCTTACATAACTGCTTTTGCTCATGCTTGAATGATGCCTACCCGTGACGTGCATTAACATTTTTGATACCTTGTCTATTAGAAATAGACGAAAGCCAAGAAATATTTTATTTTCCCATAAAATTAATGAATTTTATATTTTTGTTCATTTAATTTAATTTAAATTGGCAAGTAGTGAGGATAGGATTTTTATCTCAACAATTAAAATCTTTGCATATGGTTTATTGTAATTTATTTTCATGCAAAAATTAATGAATTTATTTCTATTTGTTTATTATTGTTATAATAAAATGTTAGATATATTTACAATATAGTTATATATTTAAATCAAACTAACTAGAGATATTCATGGTTAATAATAATTAAATTTATTATTTTTTGATGCAGGTTTACTAAAGGAGGACACGTGTAATATTCAAATTTGAAAGGGCAACTATGGTATTCCAGAAGGTTGCAAGGATGTATGTGTAAAAACACCCGCGAGAACCGTTCCACGGCCGAGCGAGCACCGCAAGAATTAGACCGCACTCGGTCCGTCCTCATCTACCGACCCCACACCTCACCGCAAACCGCTCTCGGCCAAGCACCCGTGGGAGCCCACTTGTGCTCCGTCCACGTGGCCTCTCGTCCTCGGTTGGGGTACCCCTTATTTTTACTTCCCCGTTCTTCCCTGCTTTATTGCTCCTCCTTCTCTCTCTCTCTCTTCACGGCTGCTCCCGAAAGATCGGATCTTTTTCCCCCAATTCTTCTGCTCCGAGACCTCGAATTCTGACAAGAATCGGAGAATTGTTGAGGAATCGTTGCTGCTGTTGGGTGATGCGATCATGCCGGCCACGGACTTCCAGGGCTCGTCCGTCCCCTTCGCGTCCATCGGGCGCTCCATCCTGAGCATCCGCCGCGACCAGGTTCACACCGTCGACGGGCACCACCACGATTCCCCCGGTGGCGGTGCCGCCCACGACCTCGAGCTGGAGGTATTCCAGAAGCACGTCGCCGACCTGTTCGTCGACCTCGCTTCTTCTCCTCCTGCTGCCGCTGCCGCTGCCGCTGCCGCCGACGAGCTGCTCTCCCTCGCTTGGGTCCGCAGGCTGCTCGACAGCTTCCTCATCTGCCAGGAGGAGTTCCGCGTGATTCTATTCAGCTGCAGCAAGGGCCAGCGGGTGCTCCTCGCCCGGCCTCCCCTCGACCGCCTCCTCTCCGACTTCTTTGACCGCGCCGTCAAGGCGCTCGACGTCTGCAACGCCATCCGCGACGGCGTCGACCAGCTCCGCCTGTGGCGCCAGCACCTCGAGATCGCCCTCGCCGCCCTCAATGGAGGCCGGCCCCTCGGCGAGGGCCAGCTCCGCCGCGCCCGTAAGGCCCTCACCGACCTCACCATCCTCATGCTCGACGAGAAGGAGACTGCCGGCGGGTCCATCCTCAACCACCGCAACCGCTCCTTCGGCCGCTCCAGCAAGGAGACGCACCACCGCCGCACCGGCAGCGGCGGGGCCGCCGCCTCTGCTTGCCACTTCCGCTCCTCCTCGTGGAGCGTCTCCCGCTCGTGGTCCGCTGCACGGCAGCTCCAGGCGATCGGCAACAACCTCGCGGTGCCTCGTGGCAACGAGGTCTCCGCGACCAATGGCCTCGCCTTCCCCGTGTTCACCATGAGCTCGGTTCTCTTCTTCGTGGTGTGGGCTCTCGTGGCGGCAATCCCGTGCCAGGACCGCGGCCTCCAGACCCATTTCTCGGTCCCCCGGAACTTACCCTGGGCCGCATCGATCACCTCGCTCCACGAGCGGATCTTCGAGGAATCGAAGAAAAAAGACAGGAAGAACTCGTGCGGGCTGCTGAAGGAGATCCAACAGATCGAGAAGTGCAGCCGCCACCTGGCTGAGTTGTTGGATCCCGTCGAGTTCCCATTGACAGAGGAGAAGGATACGGAGCTGAGGCAGGGGGTAGAAGAGTTAGTGGAGGTTTGCAGTGCCTTGAAAGAGGGCTTAGACCCACTGGAGCGCCAGGTGAGGGAGGTCTTCCTTCGAATAGTGAGGAGCCGAACCGAAGTCCTCGAATGCCTGAGCAAGTCCCACAATCCCGAGTGAATTCTGTCGAAGGTGCCATCTTTGGCCGTGATGAGGTGAGGTGGGTTTGCATTTAGTCTTTGGGTGGGCTACCCATACGAAGAAGGGGAAGGAAGACATGAAGAAGATGATGAACCAAATGTCTTCTTCGGGCTGGGAAGATGGAGAAGGTAGTGCTCTTGTATTTAGTCTTTTTTGTCACAGGTTGTGTAGAAAAAAGCAGGACAAAAAGCAACTTGCTTTTTGGATACTGTGTGCATCTTTGTTGTGTTCTTCTCCATCAACTTTCCTCTGTTGTGGAGTCCCCCTAATGGTGGCCATCCATGGGAATGGCCTTTTCCTTATATTTATTGTACTGTTTTCCTTGCTTCTTGTTGTTGAATACTCCTGCAAATCTCATTTTCCATATTAATTCTTCTTTTGAATACCTCTGTTGATTGGTGATAGCAAACATAATTTCTTTATTATGATTTCTGATCTAAGGAGATTATCATGATTTGTTTTGACATTTGCTAGAAATATAACAAGCAGCTGTCCTTGTGGAATTGATGATATACATAAGAGGGGTTTTCTTTTGGAGGGTTTTTACTATGCTTACTGCAGGGCAGGGCATTCTTAATTGTTTTAACTTCAAATGGCATCCAAGTACTTGATCAATGATAAGGGCATTCTTTTGCATGTGAACTATTTTCTTTTCCTCTTTGTATTTTTTTTTGCTTCTTGTAAAAGCTGTGAAAGATCAAAATGACTCAGTACTGCAGCATAAATTGAACTTCCAAGAGAGGAGAGGGAGGGAGGGAGGGATTTGTCAGAAGTTGGGAGAGATTGCTGCACATGTTTTGTTTGTAGTCTCTATCAGATGTTCACTTGGTATAAATCACTTGAGATAATAGTGAATATGAGCTCCTAGTGGCACCAAGCTACATGATGTTACAGGGCATCATGCATGAAATAGAAGCTTTATCAGTAGTTGTTGTTGTTGCTCTTCTTCTTCTCTTCCAGTTTGGCTAGTGATTAATTTATTTAAAATGGGAGGAATATCAAATTGGTGCTATGTTCAGGACAGCTGTTAGTGGTTTGTATGCCAAATTTATGTGGTCAATGAAGTTCCTCTGATCTGAGTTCTACTCTGTGTTGCATTTTTGATGTTTGCAAATGCATGGCTTGCTTCATGGATGAGGATTGATATCACAAAGGGCTTATTTCCAGTCCCAGAATTGCCTATTAACTAACCTGGACCTTTGGCTAACATGAGGTTTTCTTCATTTTCCAATCTGACAGTGATAATCTATGATCTACATTGATGACTTCCCTGCAGGAGAAACAAGTGTTTTACTTGGTCAATTAAGGTAATTGATCTCTACTTGAGTTATAAAAGAAGATTGCTAAAAAATGATAAAATATAATTTTATTAAATATAATTCCTTAATTAATTATATTTTTTTTTATAATTACTCAATTTGTTTGGAATATGAGATCTTTTGGGTTGATATAAAGTGACATAAAAGATGATATTTTTCAGGTTGGTGTAAAAATGTTCAGAACATCATCTTTGAAATCTATAATCCATCCTCTTAAATCTTAAAAACGTTAAATCAATCTAATAAGTGTAAAAGATAATATTTTTTTATCTCTTTTTTTATTTTCAGTTCGTTTTATTTGATTATTTATTTTTTATTATTTTGTGTCATTGATGATAAAAGATGTTTTGGTAATTAAGAAAAGAAGTAGAAGAATGGGAAGAAAAAGAAATTGAATGGAAGGAGTTAAGGAAGAGCTGTTAGGAATTAAGTGACAAGTTTAAGATATTTATGTTCATTTTGATGTTTTTAATCTATTCAAACTGATACTACATTCTCCTTTATATATTCTAATTTAATATTAATATTTGTTTTTGTTTAGATAAATTTACATCCACTAAAGAATGTTACATGAGAATAAAGCAAAATTAGAATACTTTATGTGAAAAAAATTAGAAAATTTATTTTTAAAAGATAAAATAATATTTACATTATACATTTGCATTTATATTCAAAAAATTTTACTTCAACAAAGATAATGACATGCTAGAAAATATTTTTATGATTTTTAATATACCAATTTATAATCAATTATCATTGGGTTAATTATGTATTATCTCCTATAGTTAAACCCTTTTAGTATCCCGGTGTTAGACTTAAAAAATTTACATTTAAATCTCCATAGTTATTAAAATAAAACATATAGCTCTATTTATCATAATATTGTCAGTGTTATCAATGAGAGTAAGAAAATAATAGGCAAAAAGATAATTTCAACATTCCAATTACGTTTTCGGTGACAACGGATGACGACAATGCTGGAGGCCATGGGTGATTATGATCGATGAGAAGGAAGAGCAACGATAAAGGATGAGACGAAGGGACGGGATAAAGAGGGTAACACTGATGCCGATGCTCTACATCTGCATTGACGTCGTTGGGTAACTGAGTCGGCACCGACGACGCAGTAATCGAGCAACATTGAAGAAGATACTATATATATATATATATATATATATATATATATATTGGTTATCTTTTCTTTGTGAGCGGTTACTATCAACGAATGATATTTTGTCTTGGTTGATTTAGTCTCGTTGTTTTATAGCTTCTGATTGCTCAAAGATCAAACAGTTTGGATGGACACCCATGAACAGGGCCATGGTAATGTGTAATGATGGTTGAACAACATTAATAATGATAGTTGACCATCATTAAATATAGTTAAATGCATCAGTTTGTTATCTCTTTAAATTTTAAAAAATAATGGATTTTATTATTCAACTCGAGATGTTGCGTGAGATATGGTGAGAATTTCAATGAGGTCCCAATTGGTCATTTGATTAATATGGATATTGGATTTGATTTGTTCGATAGAACCTCCTACAACGTTTAAATTAGAGCTCGAGAAAGATCAAATCATACGGTTTAGAAATGGTGTTATCGATAGCATGTGTTCTTCTTGATAGCATCCAAGGAAATAGAGACCAAGACCTTTTCTAGGTTAAGCCTACAAGGATGAGATGATGCTTGCATTTAAAATAAGACGTGATGTGCATGTCATGCCCATTAACAATAAAGATGCTAATCATGTCCTTGGCATATGAAATTTAAGTTTATTGAACAAAGTTTTGCAAGAATTTTGTATAAAATATTACAAAAATAATAGGTCTGAAATCTTTAATAGGAATAGCATTAGAGAGGTCCCAACTAGGAGGAATGGTAGCATTGGAGTAAAAAAAATCTCATGTTGAAGCCATCAATGATCGTTTGTTCAAATGATTTATCATATCCATGAAGATTTACTGATGAAAGTAAACCCAGAAACCCAAGATTACAGATCTTGGGGAATTCCACAAAACACCAATACAAGATAACTTATGATTGTTGATCACACAAGTTTAGAAAGAGGGAGAGCAACTCCATGACATGCACCAATATTATATCATGTTGATACAGAGCTACTTACACAAAGCATTAAGTGTAGATAGTGGCCATAAGTAAATAGCAAAAGACCTAAAATCGCAAGCTCTTCTTCTATCAAGCAAATATAAAAGGAGGCCAAAAGAGCTTCAAAAAGGAGGCCAGGAGAGCTCCAGTCTGAAGATAACCGACCATCGGTACTTTTCATCATTCAATCGATGATTGAATCACCAACTAAGAGTATCCCTTCGGCTGAAATATGATACGTCCTAACTTCCACACGCCATGCACGCTTCACCATTTTCTAGGGAACAAGCAACTTGTGCCAGTTTGGCTTCCACATCATCATCCTCTACCGGTTTATTAGTTTTCTGCATCCCATCCATATATGGAAATTCAAGGCCAATACACTAACATACCAGAAATAAGTTGATAATCAAAGAAACATGTGATTTGCAACTTGATGTAATTCATGAGGAACTCTAACCTGGAGCAAAGAGGTGTCAACTGTGAACTTGATTGCATCGGCGGCAGCACGTGTACGCAAATAGTACATTCCAGTCTTTAAACCCTACATTTTAATTTAGCCCACACAAGTTCCTATTCATCATACTAAATAAATAGTTTTAAATGAGCAAATTAAGATATTTAGTTGAGAGTTAAAAGATGTCACCTTAGACCATGCATAGAAGTGCAATGACGTTAACTTTCCGAAATTGGGTTGGTCCATATGGATGTTAAGACTCTGACTCTGATCTATGTAGCACCCACGATCAACAGCCATGTCAACTAGAGTCCTTTGCTTAATCTCCCATACGGTTCTAAGGTCAAAAGTCTAATTAACATATACAGAAAAGAATTTTAGACAATATGAAGAAATAATTTGCTTGTGTTATCTCACTTGTATATTGCTTTCAAATTATCTGGAATTTCAGGAATCTTGAGAATGGAACCATCATCATAAATTATCTTGTTTTTGAGTGTAGGTGACCACAGACCCATCTCAGTCAAGTCATGTAGGAGATGTTTGTTCACAACAACAAATTCTCCACTGAAAAAATTGTAGTTATCATACATACATACTGACTGATGCTTTCAAAAATGAACAAAAAATAATATGTTTAAAGCATACCTTAGGACCCTGCGACTGTAAATGTTAGATGTGTATGGCTCAAAACATTCATTGTTCCCAAGAATTTGACTAGTTGATGCAGTAGGCATAGGAGCAATAAGAAGAGAGTTCCTGACACCATTTTTAGATATCATTTCCCTTAATGCAGACCAATCCCATCGGTCTGATGGAGTAATGTTCCACATGTCAGGTTGGAGAATTCCCTGGGCAAATATTCAATTAGAAATCTTCCAAGAGTTCAAGAAAATGATTACCATGATATAAACCTTCTGTCAAAACATATCCCTCAAGTGATAAATATAGCTTGATACAGCTAAAAGAACATTCCTTTCCAAGAGAATCCCGATTAACCATATCTGAACATGCATTCCTCCTATGTAAACTATAGTACTATAACATGCACATATTAGCCCTGCTTGCAAACAAGAAATGCAAAATGTAGTTGCATACAGATATTGGCTATGATGCTTTGAACAAGTTTTTAACAGAAAGCTTGCACCTTGAAGCAAATGAAGGAATACAAAAGAGCATTAGCTAATGAACCCAAACCTTGCTCACTGGACTTCCTTGATAAGTCTCATAAAAACCATCTTTCCTAGCAATTTCACAAGAAGCTCTAAGAGCATGGTAGTATATGGTCTCAAATATTGTCTTGTTCAGCTGCTGAGCCTGCAGAAAGCGTTAATAATTAACAAAAAGATTCACATCAAAAAACTAAAAGAAAAAAGAAAAAAATCACTTGGATGTCAACAATTACCTCGGGCGAATCAAAGGGCATGCCAAGTAAGATGAAAGTGTCAGCCAAACCCTGAACCCCAATTCCAATTGGCCTATGACGGAGATTCGATCTCCTTGCAGTTTCAATTGGGTAGTAGTTCACGTCAATTATTTTGTTGAGGTTTGCTGTTATTATAGCACTTACCTGCAAATAGAAGTATAGATGTTTCTTTAGGCATACTCTGGACTGTGGATGTATATATTTCATGAAAGTCTTAAAAATAGATCCTACCTCACCAAGCTTGTCAAAGTCAAAGTATCTGTTTGCCGACCCACTACTGCCAACCAGCTTGGATGGATGTGATTCTATCGGAACCCCCTGAGAGCAACTCATTAGAAAAACAAGAAATGTATTCCACGGAGTGATCTGATACCAAAAACTAGAATTCATTACTAGAACTATTGAGCAAGGATCCATGAGAACGCACCTTCTCTCTGATAAACCGAGATAAAGCAATGGATGCCAAGTTGCACACAGCTGTTTCCGTTGGACTAGTGTACTCAATAATCTCTGTGCATAGGTTTGAAGACTTAATTGTGCCAAGATTCTGTTGATTACTTTTTCTATTGCAAGTATCCTACATGTGTATAAAAGCGACAACATCATGATTCAGAAAATTCTTTTTAAAGATCATGATAATTTGATCCAGTACCTTGAAAAGCATATATGGTGTTCCAGTTTCAATTTGAGATTTGAGGACCTCAAACCAAAGATTCTGTGCTGTAACAACCTTCTTCGCCTTGCCCTAAAGTTCAACAATGGAAGAAATGACTAATAATATTAATTGAAATTGTTCAAGAATTTGATATTTGCAGGATAGACTCACTTCTTTCTCGTACTTAAGGTAGAGTTTCTCAAAATCATCTCCCCAACAATCAGCTAGCCCTGGAGCTTCATTAGGGCAAAACAAAGACCATTGTCCATTACTCTGCACTCTTTCCATGAAGAGATCTGGAATCCAAAGGGCATAAAACAAATCCCTAGCTCTATGCTCTTCCTGCAAAAGAACTTAAGAATTGGACTCCACAAGATAAAAATAAGTAACTCTCCAATAATTATTCATTCAAAAAGGTGTTTGATTGTTTTTTAGCTATTTGCAACCAAGTAAGAACCTTACCAATAAAACTAGTTATTGTAATGGATTGAATAACATGTTTCACATAGTGACTTCTATACTTTTTCCTTTGTTCGTTTGATTCAAGATCACATATGACCTTGTCTAAGGTATTATTTATGCACTTCTTACTTTGGATGAGAACAAAGAGTTTTAGTTTTTTCCCCTCTTAAAGAATAAGCAACAGCCATGAGAAGTACGGATGCAGATGCACATTACCAATACAATACAAATGTCAAATAATCAGGAGCTATAAAAGTAGAAAACAATAGGGCATGGATGCAACAACAAAAAAGGAATATATACAACATGGTACATGACAAAGTTCGACAATGTTAAATAGCTAGTAATATATCATCATTCATGACGAATAGTAAGTAACTAATTAACTAGGCATAATTAAAAATAATAATATTTTAACATAAGATGTCGAGGCTTCATAGAAAATTAGAAATTAAAGAAGCATACCTTTCCATGGTTCTTTCTAAGCTCAAGAAATTCATATATATCAGCATGCCAAGGCTCCAAATATACAGCAAATGCACCTATAAGATGAAGATCAGCAACACAACTTTTGGAATTGATAACATGAGAATAACAGTAAGTGAATTCTAACCAAATTACCCTTTCTTTTGCCACCTCCTTGATCAACATAACGAGCAGTATCATTGAACACCCTTAGCATGGGAACAATACCATTGGATGTTCCATTTGTACCACGGATATAACTTCCTGTTGCACGGATGTTGTGAACAGAAACGCCAATTCCTCCAGCTGACTTGCTTATTATAGCACACTCCTTCAGAGTATCATATATTCCCTCAATGCTATCTTCTTTCATGCATACGAGGAAACAACTGCTTAACTGACAAAACCCAATAAATAAATAAGCAAACTGAAGAATTAATGGTAATTTGCAAAACAAAAGAACAAGTCTAGCATTTTGGTACCTGAGGCTTGGGGGTGCCTGCATTGAACAAGGTGGGTGAAGCATGAGTGAACCACCGCTGAGACAACAGATGGTATGTTCCAATGACAGAGTCAATGTCATCTTTGTGGATTCCAACAGCTACTCTCATCAACATGTGTTGTGGCCTCTCCACTACCTTGCCACAAACTTTTAAGAGATACGACCTCTCAAGAGTTTTAAATCCAAAATAATCATAGTCAAAGTCTCGATCATAAATTATCTCACTGTCCAGACGAGCAGCATTCTGAAATGTTCGATTGGGTGAGTTAATATAATCTTACATTTTAATAATACATAGAAATTCAAGTATGTCAACTAACCATAACCCTAAGCAAACATGTCTAACATGAGAGGGAAGGGAAATGCAAAATATAAGCACTAAATGACGAAGGACAGATTGTTTTAGTTACATAATGTGTCATTCTAATCAAGTATCATAAGACTCGATCAACTAAGAATAGTTGACATTTAACCACAATGCATTGACTAATACATCAGTAGACAACAATTCTATGAGCAACATAGTCGCAGAATAAGATCTTTGGTCCAGAAAACAAACATTTGATATCGTTTCTTGCTTGGTAGCAAATCATTTACCTTCATAATTATCTCGTAAACATCATCGGCGATCAAGGGTGCCTCCTGTCCAGATCTCTCATTGACATGATGATACATCAGCTTAACCCTGCACACCACCATCATCAGAAAACATGGCCACAGACAAAACTAATAACTGAATAGATGATGATCGTTTACGTTTCCGAAAATGACTTCTTTGTGTTCTTGTGCAAATTGGAAACCGCAATCCTCGCAGCAAGCTAGGAGAAAATGGGGGAAAACGATTTCAGCTTTGCCGAACGAGAACAGATATAATAAAGCGACGATGAGCACGAGGCAGGGATTACCGAGGCGTAGTCGGGGTGGTTGGAGGTCATGGCGGCGGCGGTCTCCGCGGCGAGCTCGTCGAGTTGACTGGTGGTGACGCCCTTGTAGACACCGGCGCACACCTTCTGGGCGACAAGCACGGGGTCACAGTGCTCCTGGCTGAGCCCGTAGCTCAGCTTCTTAAGCCGCGCCGTGATCTTGTCGAAGTGGACGGCCTCGTGCCGGCCGTCGCGCTTCACCACGTACATGTCCAATCCTTCTGTGGGGAGTTCCGTCGAACGGTTGGATTGGAAGCGTCCGGGGGCGGTGGATGGGGCTGCGAAGAACGAGGGCGGCGGTCGATCGCGGATTTAAAGATTTAGGGCTTAGTGGTGGTGGATGTCTTGTCCGGGACGGCTGATAGGCAATTCTGGCGCCAATCGAGGCGTCCCACTTTAGCATATTGTGTGGTTTGAGCTCTGATGGCGCGGGTTTTGAGGAGGGGTGCGCTGAGTGCGTGGCCTCTCGAGGTGATGGAGATGGAAACCTTTTAATATCGAGAGCGGATCGGATCGAGAATGATGTTTCTTAAAATTGGATCCGGATCCGCTTAAACTACGTTAAGCTAAGTTTGATCGATTTGATATGATGAAATAGGTGTTCAGATATAATTTGAATACTATTTCATATTTTGATTTATGCCTAGAATATTATTATATTTAGTACTATGTTGGTTGAAGATGGATAAAACCAACAATTAATGGAGGGTCAAAGGTGATTCATAATATTTAAGTTTATTATTCAAAGTTCTTTTTTTTTATTATTGACAATTCTCTTGATCTTGATAATTTTATTAATAATAATAATATTATTATTATTATTATTATTATTATTAATATCAATTTTTTTCTTCCACATAAAATTTTATTTTGTTTTTTTTGTCGATATCATCATCAATTCAGCTCAATATTTGACACCTCTTTGTTTATTGTTAATGTAGTTAACGTTTATGTGAGAATCCCTTGATGCTCATTGCATATATAGTCAAATGTGATGTCGATCAATGTCATCTAACCTTACTCGGTATATATATATATATATATATATATATATCAATCATAGTGGTAATATAAGTGTGATATAGTTTATTAATATTATTTTATTATTTATGTTCATCAAATTATTTAATGATTTAAGAAACAACTTATTAATATAAAATGATAATGGAGTGTAACTTGTATCTCCTTAATATGAGGATTAAATTTTGATATTTTTATATTATCAATTCATCATTGAATTTTGTATTACTATCTTCAATTATTTTTTACTAGCATAATTTTTTAGATAAATAATAAAATAATAAAAATTAGTCATTGAATCCAAGTTGTTTTGTGAATGAAATACTCTTGCCTCTATAAGACAATCATAAATATATAAATATCTCAAGTTAAATTTACTATCAATCTAACCCTAAAAAAGAATTGTTGAAACTAACTTATTATTATCTTTGTTCAAAATATATAGAACTAACCTTAAAGTTTCACCCCGATTTGAGCTTAGAAGAATAATTTATTATACTCCTAATCATATTCATAAGACTAGAATTTCATACTTCAACAATATTATTCTATTGTGGCATCCATAGTAAGATGTATAAATATCATATTTAAAAAAATATAGTAAAAAAATAGAATTATGATTAAATCATTATGTTTACCATAAAATTTACCATTCTTATTGGATTTAATAATTTTCATGTTTTAATCTAATTATTTTTTAACTTAAATTATGCTTACTTAAATGTATCAATAGCTTAGGATCTTATATAAATAAGATATAGATAGTCAAATTTCAAGAACTTATCTATAACGGTGATAAAGATATCACTCTATAAAATAAAAATATATGGAGTAATCTATAAATATAAGTCTATATATAATATCAGGAAGTTTATGAAACTTTCATGCTAATATTTTATTATAGAATAGTTGCTAATTCAAAATTCACATTAATGTTATATACATCATCATTCAAAATTTTATAACCAACCTTAATTGTTCTTTAATTTTTGAGTTAAAATAATTTCATACACATTATGGATAATATAAGTTGAAACATCAAAATCATTCCATCAAGTAATAGAAAGTGACATTCATAATAATATTTGATTTGAAACATACAAATATCAACTTATATTTTTTCCTTTCTAATCAAAATTTATAGTTTTTTTCAAATAATCTTCTTTACCAGACAAGTAGCACTTTAATGTGAATATTTTCCTATATTATTGTAATTGATAATATTTCAATTAATACATTCATTAAACAGAGAAGAAACTAAAATTATGGTGAGTAATTTATTTAGGATAATTGCTCATAATTGGTTTATCCACATCCAAGACATGTCAAAAGGATAAGTATGACATTTTTTAGGATTATTACATGATATATATGATTTAAATGTGAATCTACTCAAATTAGATTAAAAATTATTAAAATAGTCTAAAAATAGAGAAAAAATCAAAATAATATATTTTTATATCATATTTGCCTACTATATTAAAATATTGAGTCGAATTAGGTTAGCCTTTTAGCATTGTACTTATAAATAAACTGATCACACTAGATTATAAAATTTGTAACACTATACAATTTGTAAAACTCATAGTAGACATTAACATAGAGTGAAAATATAATATAAGTACTTATTCCATTTGTTTTTTTTTATTTTTATGGATTTTAGAAACTTTTAGAAACTAAGTCGATATATTTTCGTATTGACACTAATATCGTGTGTAATATAATTCTTCTACAACTACAATATCATAAAATATAACCATTTTATCTTAAATTTTTATGATGAAATAAAAAAATAGTTACTCAATTATTATTTTGTAAAATATTTAATTATAATTGAAGGAAATATGAATCGGTTTATTCATCGAACCGGCGGTTCATTCCATCGGTTTAAGAGCTTTGATGGGTAAACCGCGGGGCAATTTTTTGTCCCATCGCCGTCTCCCAAAAAACGACCGGCCGAACTCCAACCGCGCTATATTATGGTTCTCCGTCACTACCACGCGCGCTTGTTCTTCGCTTCACTCCCCTTCTCCTCCTCATCATAAGAATCGGAACCCTGGAAGCGGGAGAGGGCTCGATGGACTCGATGCAAACCGCCACCGGACCGAGGGCTGGTGAAGCGGGAGGCGAGCGGGGGCGAGCGGTCCCGCCGCGGCCGACGAATCCGATGGTCACCCCTCTCCTCACCGACCTCTACCAGTTCACCATGACCTACGCCTACTGGAAGGCCGGCAAGCACCAAGATCGAGCAGTGTGAGCTTTCCCTCTCTCCCGATTCGTTCTTGCTCTCTCGAAGTTGATCGGTTGTTTATCTTGAACCTTTTTGATCAACCTATTGAGCTGTGAAGGGTTATAACAGATTCAAAATATAGTGGGTTGGAACTTGGAATTGCGTACAAATAGACCTAGGTGGACCAGATCAACTTCTCCAAATGTGGGGTTTGGATATTTGTGCTTTGAGAATCGGCTTACTGTCGTGGAAGAGCCATTTAGGAAGGCTGGATGTTGTTGGAAATCAATTTACTGAAATCGAAAACTGGCCTGCATATCATATGTGTTTTGATAAGTTCATTTGGTTTTCTATAATGTTTGCATAATCGCTGAATTACTTTTCTAGGTTGGTGCTTTGCAATACTTAAAATAGTGAGCGTAAGTCATTGCATGCCATGTGGTACATGAGAGTGGTCTCTGCATGTCATATGCTCTATTTGAGCATAAAGTCTGAAAACCTTGTGATGATATTTTATTTTCAGTGGCAAACTGGATCATAGTTTAGTTTGGTTACCTTTACAAAATTGTAGGAAAATACCATTCACATAAAGATACATGCAGATGTGTATGTCGTGGAGGATAACAAAAGTCATGGTAGCACTAGGACACACCTGTAATTTTTACGTGAGTTCATGGTTGCTCGGCAAGCAATTTAAATAACAGGGTTTGAGTAACTTCTGTTTGATACTATTTAGTGGCTTATTTTCTCTGCCAGAGGACTTGTATCTGAAATGTATATTGAATTGGTGGGGTGGGAACGATTACTTCCCTGACATTGAAAATGCATATTAAGTTGATTAACTGCAACTTCTTTGGTATCTCCAATTTTCCAATCATACATGTCATCGGAGGTTTCCTGTAAGAGTCTTCTGCAATGATTTGTTGTGTTATGCGTTCACCATGTGAGTTGAAATTCTTCTCACAGATTTCAGGGTTATTAAGGTTTTGTCATATGATCACATTATTTGCAAATTTTGCAGGTTTGATCTGTACTTCCGGAAAAACCCCTTTGGTGGTGAATATACTGTATTTGGTGGTCTCGAAGAATGTATACGGTTTATTGCTAATTTCAAATTTGAGGTGGATGATATTTCTTTCCTGCGATCTGTCATGCCCACATGTGAGGTAATTTGCTTTTAGGAAGTTTTCCATATGATTGGCTGGCCAATTACACCATCTCCCTTTAAATTAATTCATCCTCTAAATTAAGCATATGGCTAATAATCGGGAATCACTAGGTCTTCTGATCGTCTAACTGATCTATGTTCTTTTCATGAAGGAACTTTATTGAAAGGCCTTAGAGCTAGTTTATAATGAAAGAGATGGTAGTTAAAAATGAACGATAGAGTAATATGGCGACACTTTATACAAAAACATGGCATTATGACAATTCTCATGTGATATAGAATATCAGAAAAATAATTTCTTAATGCTCCAAAACACATGTTGTACTTTTCTTTTCCATATTAATATATTGTCTTGTGACATCTATGAACAACTTCACTGTGATTATTCTGTTTGGTGTAATGGTAATAACAAGCAGAGTTTTGTATGTTTAACTGGGTTTTGGTTCCATTGTGCCACACACTTTGCTTGTTATTTGTTATTCTTTATGCCAACTTACAGTTTATGCTTTCATTTTGTAGGATGGGTTCTTTGAATATCTCAAGGCAATCGACTGTAAAGATGTTGAAGTTTATGCAATTCCTGAGGGTTCTGTTGTGTTTCCTAAGATTCCCTTGATGAGGATTGAAGGACCAGTTGCTGTAAGTGCTGTTGAATAATTATGTGAAATATGTAGATATTAACTATTTTTTGTACATTAGTTGTTTGTTCAAAATTATTTATTCTAGGTATGATGGCATCAAATTGCTCCTTTAATATTTTGCATGACATCTGAATTTCCAGGTGGTTCAGCTGCTTGAAACACCATTTATAAATCTTGTTAATTATGCCTCTTTAGTTACCACAAATGCTGCAAGGCACAGATTGGTCTCAGGAAAATCAAAAACATTACTTGAATTTGGACTTCGACGAGCACAAGTCGGTTTTGTTTTCCTTCTCATTGTTGTTCATTGTGTGGATTTTGCATCTTCATAATTTCTTTTTTTTTTTTGATATGATGCTTAGGGGCCTGATGGAGGAATAAGTGCCTCGAGATGCTGTTACATGGGAGGATTTGATGCAACAAGGTTTATTATGTTAAACAGTGAATTTTGTATCCTAGTGGTCTCATCATTTAGATATTTAATAATTTTGAGTGAAAATTATCTGATGTTTCATTCTGATCTCTGGATGATCAGTTTGTTCTAAGCTGAATTCTTATTGCTAGCCTCAGTGTGATGCAGTCTTACCTGCCCTAGTGAGTCAATGGTGATTGTAAACGTAGAAGGCAAATGCTCTGCACTACGATAATATGTCTACTTGTTTATAAAGAATCTCAAGCTTAATCTCTCAATTTAGATGTCAATTCTTTTAGCTAAGTAATTTAACAGACTAATTCTCCTAGATAAGATTAGAGAGTGAGATTTGGTACCATGGTAATAGTGCTCCTTTGGACTTGGTTGAACAAACTTTGAGCGACAGAAACAACCTCCCTACTTTCAGGGGTAAGTATGTTTGCGTTGACCGTTAAGATCTAACAAATTTAATCAACTCAAATATCTTTTTTGGAAATGAGTTCAAGAAAATACATCATAGTGATGAATTGCTTGAAATATCTTTTATAAAGCTTACATTTGACGAAGAAACTTATCATATATGAGATAACACATCTCACACACTTTATATTATGGTGGATAATGTATAATCTCTTCATATGGCAATAAAAAACGCTTTTTCATATGGTGCATAAGCTCTAGCAGGGTGGCCTTGCTTGACTGTAGCATGTCCTTGTAGTCCTGTGCCTGAATAATGTTGGTCTTGGTCTGTTCTGGATGGAACCCCAGGCCCAGGTATTAGGTCATTTTCTACTAAGGGGAGAATAGGTGTCTAAAGGATGATATAAAAGATATGGCACAAGAGCTAAATTGGATCTCTGACAGTTTGTCAACCTTTGAGATTTTATTTTTAGGTTGATAATTGTGGCAAAAGATTTTAGTGGTCTCATAAAGGAAATAGCTGTAATTGTGCTTGACAAAGTACCATTTCACCTCTGCCTTTTCTGGATCTGAATTTTGCAAACCTTTAATAAGGTTATGTTCCTTTGTCATATTTATTTCATCCAGTTGACTTAGATAACGGTTCCTATTGTTTTCATACTATGTATTAACATGCAGATGATTACTTAGTTCGGAAAGAACAGCATGGTGCCTTTATGCTTGTTTATGTAATTGGCATATGTTAAAAACATTATGACATTTTAAATTTCACTTTTTAGGAATGATCATTTACATTTAATGAATTTTATAATGAAATTACTTTAGCTCATGACAGTAATGTTGCGGCTGGAAGGTTGTTTGGCATACCACTTCGAGGAACTCATTCACATGCCTTTGTTAGTTCGTACATGGTTAGTGAATGTGAAACGATATGTTTTTTTTTAATATTTTCACATACAAGTCCCTGTGTTATTTGTTTATAGAATTCCCATGCCTTCTGATTCATCTCGCTCCTAAAAGTTCTCCAAAAAATTGAAACACACTCCCACATATTAATGTCCACCTAACAGCCATTTTTATCAATGTTATTATATACCCTTGACGCTAAATACACGCTAAATACACTTTTCTACTTTATACCTTGAAAACACAGTTTGTATCATGGGAAATGATTATTCAGGTGGAATTTTCTTAATCAGTATTAAGTAGAAATTCTTTGTTTTTAATATAAATAAATTTGTAATGCTCTAGTTCAGGATACATCAGCAACATAAATCTTGCTTTCTGTGAGAGAGGCAAAATCTTTTCATTTGTAGTTAAAAGTTAAAACTATATGACATCAAGCTCTAATCTTTTCAACTATTTTCATATATATATATATATATGAGTGGTTAATTGTAGTCTTGAACAAGCATTTTACTGTTGTTCGTGGAGGAGCAGTAACTGGCAATTTTACATGGACAATCAATGCTGTAGAGGTATTATGGTTTATGAGTTGAAGGTGGTATTGGTGATGATTGTCTGATAATAGAATATGATTTCCAGCATGCCCATGACTAGATGCGAAATCTATTGCTTAGTTCTATCCATAACTGACTATATAATTATTTCTAATTTATTAGGGTCTTTTGTAAATGGAATTGATAACTACCATTAGGATGCAATTATTTTCCAGTCTTGGCAGAAGCCTTTCATGGGTTTCTTGACCTTGAAGATGATTTGAGGATGGTCTTGAATTATGGGATGGATAAGATGGATAATCAGGAGAGGACATTCTTAAGGTTGCATTATAGATCCAAGTTTTAGTTCATCAGATCACTGAGGTGATTGATGAAGGGTTGTAACATACTAACATGTGTTCAGAGCAAAATTGGTTCAGTTTTCGTTTTTAACATCTGCTGAGCTTCTATGACGATGTTGGAGTGGTCATATCACGTATGAACATTAACATCATGATCTTAGTCATAGGGACATTTGCTAGCAAACATGTCAGGGGCCCTACACTGCTTGGGTTTAAGTCTTCAAAAAGCTTCAGGGGTCAAGCACTGTTGACTATCTCATGAGATTATATTAAATCTCAAGGGTTGAGTTTCGTTTTCTAAAGTTCAGGTAACATCTAACAGACCATGTTTTATTTTAATGCCCTATGATTGGACAGTCCATTTGGTGAGGATTGAAGAGAAATTGCAATCATGTGATCTAAGCTAAGAGTTTAAATCAATGCTTGCACCGGAAAGGATCCTTGCCATTAATAATTAAGGATGATGCTTAGATGAGGACTAATACACAAGATTTGCTTTGACAAATAGCAAGGCAATATGAATATTAAGTTGAAAAGCCAAGTGGATTGCAATGGTAGAATGTTAATTTTGATGGTATTTTTTTGAACACATCCAAGTTTGCTGCTAGTTTAAGGTTTAAGCATGCTAGAATTCATGCTTCAGGGTGAATGGCAATCCAAAGGATTACATATAGGGCTGGTGGGGGCATTGGGGTAAGGATCAGTTGTCAGAGTGATAGGACGAGACATAGATGGTTGTTATGTATCTGGAATTGATGAAAAATATAGTCTTGGTCAGCCATGGTCAGCTGCTGAGCAATCTTCCTTTTAGGAAACTGATGGAATGGATTTAAAATATTGACTGTTATAGGAAAAAATGGATTGCTGAGAATTTCCCATGGAAGAATTTCATTTAAGTGGTGAAGGATTCATTTGGGACTTCTGGGTTCTTGACACTCTTCTTTAACTTAGTGAAAGATCGCATAAATCCAAGTGTGGACAAAATGCATAGGGAATATATCATAAATCATCATGCATGGGCAACAACGATAGTAGAGTCAATTACATGTCAAGATGTAACTGAATTCATATGTAACTTCCTATGTGAGTTATTTTAAGCTTATGGACCTTGTTGAGAGGAAATTTATATACAATTTGCTGTTTGTTACATTATGAAGCAGCTTGAGTAAATTGGTACTCGTAATATAGGATGGATAGGAGTGAACCTGAATAGATCCATGGTAAATTCATCTCCAAATAGTGACTGATTTGCCGCTCATTTGATTGCCAATGAGCTTCCAGCAACCGAGGGAGAGCTATCAAAGGAGGTGAAAAAGATAGTCCTGTTTATACAAAAGAAAATTACATGAATTGTCTCGCTGAAATGAGGTGCACTCCTCACCTTGTGCCTTGCATCCAGGCTTCAGGAGTTTTAATGCCTCATTGTGCCTCAAGCCTTTGAATATACTCGTAGTTTGAGGTACACAAGTTTGCAAAAATATTCTATTAGTTGGTGCAAGCTTACTTGTTTAGTGGTTGACGAAGAGCTACAGTTTAGAGTTTTGGTTACAAATTAGCTTTACCTTGGTGTAACTGAGAATATATCAGAAATACACTTATCCTTTTCAGAGTAAATTCTCTGTTCTACAAGTCATTCCTTATAATTCCTTTTTATTCTATATGTTTTATCTTCTTTCTTCTTTATTCCTCATTGCTATAAGTATTTTTTCATGTTAATTAGTATCAGTCGTTGTATCAGTTATTCTAACTTGTGGTCTTTTAGGGTCCTGATGAGATCACTGACAAAGCACTTCGCAGACGAGATGGCTCAAGCACCTGTCAAGATTTTGTTTCTCTGGTTCAGACTTGGCTTAGTAAAATTCAGGTGGTTTGACTTTTTTGGTTATAATTGGCATTTTTGTTTGCAAATTGTATGTCAAAAGCTCATGGTTTCACACTTTCACTATATGTCATCAACACAAATGATATTGCCTGTTCAAATTTGACATGTTACTTGCTGAATCTTAAACAATATCTTGCTTACTGCGTGTCAAGTATTTATTAACAATTTGTTGATGAAGGTGTCTTCTTATTATCTTCAGATCATCTGCTTCCTGGACTTAGTCTTACCAGTTGCATATTAAAATAATATGTATATAGTCCTTGTTTGCTGTTTTATTGGTGTACTGGAAGGTTACAAACAGTTATAACATCCAACATTGCTGATATTCAATGAAAATAAATGACCAAATGCGAGATCTCCTTGTAATACTTGTTTCATGATCTTTAGAAATAGGATTGACTGGCATCCTTTGCTAAACGAAAAGAAATAAACAGAGTTTTCCAGTGTGTTTGATGATATTTTTTTCTGCTCCTTATGCGACTGCATTTATGCATGTCTTAAAAAACAAAAAAAAAGATTTCTTTTTTTTGTTTTTTAAGAATTTTGCTTTCTATGGTTTAATTAAAAGTGATAGTTAACCTAGGGCAAATCTGAATTGTACTTGAAGATCAAAAGGAATGGCACCGGAAAGAAAAGGATGAAACCTGAAACAGAGATTCTGCACTAACAAAAAAAATTATATATGAAATAATTTATTTTTACAGTTTATAATTAGCTGCACAGACCTCTAACAAGCACTCTAGGTATATTGCACCTTTCATTCAGACTAATCATTTGGTGCAGGTTGTTTCTTTCTTAGTCTACTACTCTACTTATTGCCAATTTCATGTGGAGTAAAGCTGGTGCAGCAGGAAAGCCATGCCTGCAAGTGACTCTATTTATGTTAGTCTTGAACAGGGATTAATTTTTGGAGCATGAACTGAACCACTGAACCTTGCACCCACTCTCTACCTTGTGTTGGACATCAAGTAACCATTTCTGGGCACTTATTTCAGTGACTACATTGTCCCACTAATATGCAATGTATGATCTTCTAATATACATTCTCAAGAACCCCAAGGGATGCAACTGAATTGTAACTTAGGCATACCTGCTTTCTAGTCTTTGATTCAGCTAGGTAAGCTATGAAAATGGGATTTTAGTACCAGGAAAGATTATTGGCAATATTAAAAACCATTGTTTTACTCTAGAATTCTTTGCATCTTTGTGGAACTGAGACTTTTCTCACTGCTTATATGAGGAAAATAAACCATAGCAACCTGCACATGCTTGTTCTCTGCACTAAAACTATCTATATTAGTCTCATAAGTTCTTCCCTAGAGAAGATCCATCGATACTCATTATTCTTTCTTTTTTTTAGTGCATTAGCCATAATTAACTATGTGATGTGCAGATTCTTTCTCTGTTTATACAGAAGAGTATAACCCATCATTAATCTATCAGCTTTTGTTTTGAATTTGAATATTTGGTGGTCAAAGCTGTTCTTTCATGATTTCAGTGGGCAAATTCATTTGTTGGAACTTTTGGTGAAACAAATCAAAGTGAGCTGGCAGCATTTACATCATATGCTTTGGCTTTTCCAAATAGTTTCCTCGCCCTTGTAGATACATATGATGTAAGTAAACTGATATTGGTCATTTTTTCAATTTATTCTGATAACTTAGCAATTTACTTGTTAGTTATTGTTATTGGCCACATGTTGTATTCACAAATCATTTCCAACTGTTATTTATATGTACTGTGAAGTGCTTTAATTAAGCTCCACATTTAATGCATTGCTGTAATAGTTGTTGATCTTGCTTGTATATATATCCTGGCATCTATCTCAAACTCTTCATTAGCAATGCACAAATTCTGACATTTTTTTAATGTGCAGCTTACTTTCCTGAAAGAGGAACTCTATTACTGCCGAGTAGCAGAAAAGATGCTATCTTGTTTATCAATTTTGCTGATGAAATGGAGTAGTATCTAAGACATAACATGATAAGTAAATTGACATTCTTGCCAAGTAGAAAAGTGAAATATTCTATGATGTCAAAAATTGCTAGGAATTAGGATGACTAGAAAGGTTGAGTTTAGTATTTGACCAAAAGCCTGAGTTTGACTATTAAATTTCATATATCTATAGCACAGCATGGTTCGGCATTTAAATCTGAGTCAATTGATTTTTTGTTTATCTCTATTCAGACATGGTTGGATCTACTGTTTTAATGTGTAGATATGATGCAAATTCCAAAGTATAATTTTGTAGCAAATATAGCCATAGCAAGTTTGCATTCTATTGAGAGGTGCAATTGAGGGGTACATGTGCTGATTCGCTCCATGTATGAACAACAAGGCAGTAGATGCAAGGTTTTATGAATGTTTTCTTGGAATGACTCGCTGAATTCTTATAGGTCTTAAGTTTTTAGGTACTTTTTAGGTGTTTCTTACCTTAAAAAGTTCCTACGTAAGTACCTTACAACCTGATGCCTGACTTGTTTGTGTTTGAGTGAGGCTGGTATTCATAAATATTTTATGAGATTATTTGCTGATTTGCCTTTATAATTTATAATATTTTAATGTATTAAATTCAGAGGTTCAGACTCCCATCAAACTGAGCCATGAAGGTTGTTTCCTATTGTTGCTTTAATATCATGGCTTCTAAAGAGTAATATCTTAGAAGTAGATGAAATCGCAACCTCTAAGATTTAATTTAGGTTATATAGTGATGTTCAAGATTTTCTGCATAAACGTGTCATACGTGTCTTCTCTGCTGACTATTTAATGAACATCCTGTGAATGTAACAAGGTTTCCAACATCATATGGTTTATACCGTGTTCAAGGAGGATGGCTTATTTAATCAAGATATCACATAGCAAGATGAAAAATGTGTTAATGTGATAATAAGAGTAGAACAGATAGATTTAATAACAAATACATGGGGTGATGCCACATAGTCCCTGATTTGGTTAGGATTTGGTGAGCCACATCCTCATAGAGATCGAAAGCCTCGTTTCCTCATGGCATCTTTCGGGGCCCATTTCAAAAGATGACCATACGGGTCATGGACCAGAGCATACAATACACAATGTGCTATTGAATCGGAACAAATGTAGATATCAGGGATATAAATCACATGACTCTTAAACTGGGAGGCCATAATAATGCCACATTGTATAATGATTAATAAAAGAGGTCATGGTATGTTAGCAATTTGTCAAAGGAGACCAGGATTGGACATTGCACAAATTATTCAAAATCTGCATTATTACCAAAGCTAGTCCACTGAATAAAATAATTGGTGAATGTTGATTCTTGAAACAAAGCCATTTGTGTCAGTTTTTGATGGTTGTGGACCATGGTTGTTGTTTACACATGTGATTGTAGACTTGATTTTTAATGTGATTGTAGAGTAACTTAACAATCCTTATTAAGAGGGCACTGTATCCAACACCATTTTTTGGTGCTAATGACTTTTGATGCCAATCTATCAGATGTATTTTTTTGGCTTATCATAATAAATCAGCTGAATTTTTGTGTATTTTCTTATCAGGTTATGAAGAGTGGAGTGCCAAACTTCTGTGCAGTAGCTTTAGCACTTAGTGATCTGGGGTTAGCTTTGAGCCTTCCAGTTTCAAATAATTTTTTTTCACAATTTTCTACTGCATACACTTATATATGTATACTATACTTTATATATTCTCATTCGTAATTTGAAATTTGAATCCTTCTAGTCCATGTTTGAGATTTTTTAGTTTCCACATGCAGGTTTTATTTTTTATTTTTTGCTTATTCTTTTACTTTCGAGCATCAATTACAAGTACCTACTGGATTCGTGAAGTACACGGTGCAATTTAAGTCATTTTAAAAAGCAATGTGGAGTCATGTGATTTATATATGTCAGTTTTCACCTCCCTAGAATTTTGTATTATTTTGTAGCTTTGATCTTATTTTTGAACATCATGGAGTTTTTTGGTATTTGATTGTTTGCTTGTTAATTGTTGTAAATAAATAATCACACGGTCACAAGCAAGCATTAGGATTGCAGCTTTGTGTATTCAGAATGCCTTGAGTCTCGTAGGCAATTGGGTGACATAGATATTGTTAATGAAAGTTATGTTGGGAAATCTGATCAGAGCATAACATGCGCAGCGGAAGAGCAGAAAACAAAAAGCACAAATTTCCTAGAATAAGTATCTCGTCGTCGTGCGAATATTGGTGCACATAACGCGAAACCGAAAAACCACGCGTATCAAGTGAGATTTGTGACCTAGCGAGATCGTATATCCTTGTAAAATCCCAGATCTGTAGGAGTAGATGAAGGAGGTCAACTGTCCTCTCTAGTAGTGATCCACACGGTAGATGCGGCAAAATCGCTGCACAATCTTCCTCTCCACGTGCATCACGTGATCGGGCCGACCCTTCTTGCTATTTATAACTTTATATACCCTCAATTGGGGTTGTCGGCTGAGGAGGAGAGAAGAGGGAGGCGAATGGGAGGGGCAGCCAAGAGGTGATTGGCTCATACCATCTTTTGGGCCCTCCTATTTATAGAGGTTCTTGCCATAACCCTAATGGATCCTGTCATATTGGGTACTGGATCTGTATCCAATTACCTAAGTCTCTTGGATTAGTGGATCTCTACCCAATAATCCTTTATTGGCTCTTATTGGATCTTATCCACAAGATCCAATAATTTAGGGGCTTACTAGATATCCAATAAGATAGGGGCTCTAACGAATATCTCATATTTGAACCTCTATTCGTCGTAACACCTACCATATGTGTATGACCCTCTAGGCCTAATATCGAGCTGGTTGTGAGTCGTATATGTTAATACTCCTTCTGACTCAGTGAATTATTATCTTCATAATAATTCACTTAATTCATCGACTATGGATGTACTAGGCCACTACGCCATAGTCCCCAGACGATACAAGGAGATCCAATACATTGGACTTGTCTGTTCTTAGTTATCATGTATCTATAGTCGCTTATCTATATAATATCCTAGAAATCGTATACCGGGCATGGTGCTGTCAGGCCCATACGAAATCTACTCGAGTCTCGCTTTAATTAGATTTTCCCGGAGAACTCTTTCTCTCTTAATCTGAATGACCCTGGCCAGGGATTTGCCTGAGTAAGAACACATAGAATATTCTTCTCATGACATCGAGAGCGGATAATCCTCTATCGATACTCAATTACCCTCGTAACGTTGACTACCACTCCTGATGGCCGGTTGTGCTAAATCTGGAACTTCTAGACATATAAGTCCGATACCAAAGAGTGGAGCACTCATACAAGACATCATTGATGTCTCAAGTTTAAGAACCAGACATAACTATGACCATAGAATCGTTGTCTGACAATGAGGTATCATCAACCATCCAACATTCCATGAGCGGATCAATCAGTGAACTTATTCTCCAATGAGCACCTGCACTGTATCCCCAATGTCCCCACACAAGCAGCTATGAGACCAGCCACCACCATCATATGAACGAGTACAACACACCAGTCTGTCATGTTATCTTGATATCCCTCTCAAGTAACCTATGATCGGGGTTATTTATGGTCTATGTTTAAAGGCGAATCAGTCTTATTATCATGATTTTATCACGATCCAATTCCCATTGCACAGATCCATGAACATCACAATATATACAACATACAACATAAAATGAGAAAATATTAATAAATAATAATAAGTAAAAAGACTGTGTAGCGTGTCATACATGTCATTACTCACGTGATTGGCTTACAGGACACCTATGACGAGCAAGTCAAGCTTGGAATAGGGTCCGCCTGTTTTGAACGATGATTAAAGCAGAAAGATCTTTGTTAGGTTGTTGTATAAATATGGAAAGTTTCTTGGAGTTATCTACTAGCAAGACAGTTGACTTCCACCTAATACTCATGAAGTCTTATGCAATACTGGGTGAAATGGAGTGAAGACATGGGTATAGAATTAATAAGTTGCATACGTAGAATTGTATTTACTTTGTCTAGGGAAGTTGATGATGTTGGCACATTTAAGTTCTTTATTTCTTAACTCTTTTCTGGATATAGCCGGTTACTAATTACAAAATTCATGAAAAGGTGTTCAGACTCTGCATGGAGTTCAAATTTTTAATGGATTAATTCTTTTTGTGTCATTAATTTATTTTCTTTTACTTATTTTACATTCTTTTCCCACTTTATCTGCAAATTATACTTGGTTGATATTTCTATCCTAACATTCAAGATTATATTCCTTATGCTCTTATTGGTAAAATTACAGTAACCTAATTGTTTCTGATGACATTATAGGTTTTGATACAGGTATAAAGCAATAGGAATTAGGTTGGATTCTGGAGATCTAGCGTATTTGTCGACTGAGGCTCGGAAGTTCTTCTGTGCAATAGAGGAGGAATTTGGTGTACTTGACTTTGGGAAAATGAGTATCACAGCTAGCAATGACCTCAATGAGGAAACCATTGATGCCTTGAACAAGCAGGTGATTATCTTGTAAAAAGCTTGTCCATTGAGCTAGAGCCCATTGGACAACCTGCTGAAATAGAGGGCTTATTCCTTTCATTTTTGAATCACCATGTGTTGCTCTTTTGGTTGTATGTCTGAATCCTCTATTTCAATTTGTTTCTATTCAAGAGTAATTCCTAAGTTCCTGTCATCTTAAACCTACATCATTGTCGTTCTGTTTTTTTTTTTGTATTCATGCTGCACACTTTGTCATGTCAATTTTTTCGGTCTTAATCACAATTGCAGGGTCTTTGTAGTTAACATATTTGAACATGGTTGTATTCTTCTCAACCTTTTGCGGCTTCCACATTTATACCATGCTCTAATTGATGAAAACTATCTAAATCTGTATGCAGGGTCATGAGATAGATGCCTTTGGAATTGGTACTTATCTCGTTACATGCTATGCTCAAGCTGCTCTTGGTTGTGTATTCAAACTAGTTGAGATAAATAATCAACCTCGAATCAAACTTTCCGAAGATGTTACAAAGGTATCATGGTGTACTAAAACGTAACTTCTGTGATGATTTTCTTATCAGCAACATTTCCTTTTTCTAGGTCTCTATACCATGTAAAAAACGATGTTACAGACTGTATGGAAGGGAAAGCTACCCGTTGGTGGATATAATGACCGGGGACAATGAACTTCCACCAAAGGTATCATTTAACTTTCTGCATTGACCCAATTGCTGAGCTTTAACATTTTATCTTTGGGCTTCATTTTGGTACATGATATTTCTCAGTATGAACTTGTAGAATCTCCTAGCAAGTATTATAATCAGCTTTTCTGTAGGATCATAAATTGCAAAAACTCGGTGAGGCAGAAACCTATCATCTGTAGGATTCCTCATTTTGAAGCTGTATTGTTAATTTTTTTGGTATGCTAGGTCAATTGACATAAATCTAACATTTCATATTTTTGAGGCTTCATGCTTTTTAAATGATGTTTCTCAGTATGAACATATACAATCTCATAAGATTAGTACAACAATAAGCTTTTCTACAGGAACATAAATTGCAAAAACTTACTGTCAGAAGTTCAACTTATCTGTGACTTTCTAATGTCGAATTCCTTTGTTATACAATTTGACTTCTGTAGGCTTTGTCTGATTGAACTTTTGGGAATGCTAGGTTATGTGCATTATTAACTCTATTGTTTTTTTCCACTTAACAGGTGGGAGAGAGGATTTTGTGTCGTCATCCATTCAGTGAATCTAAGAGGGCATATGTTGTGCCCCAACATGTGGAGGAGCTGCTCAAGTGCTACTGGCTTGGAAATTCAGGTACAAGCCCCCCACGCTCCAATGTTCACAATGGAGTATGTGGCTGCTATTTCATTTACAGTTAACAGCAAGACAACATGAAAAAATAGCTAAAATGATATTTGATTCTAAAGCTCAACTAATATACATGGATTCACTTTTTCAAGTTAATTTGGATTTGTGAAAAGTGGGATCTTTTGTATTGGACTTGAGACAATGCCAACCCTTTAAAGAGTACAAGAGATTTCTTTGCAATAGAACTTCAGAGTGTCATGTCTTTAAAAGCTTCTGTTTGGTATGCAATTGAGGTAAAAACTTGCATTTAACGTTAGGGCAATCCATTGCATAAGAGGATAGGGAAGCTTCAGTGGTCCAAACTTCATCCTGAAAAGGGACATTTAAAAAGGCTACATCTCGACTTTCTTCTTTTTCATATCTTGTATCTGAAGTAAAAGATCGTCTTGTTTAATGAACATACACAAAAATCTATATATCAACTTTGTTAGAAAGAGAATTAGTTTGTTAGGCTGAGATATATTTGGTGGATATCTTTTCCTAATTAAGTAATTTGTTGAAATGTAATCTTCTTACTCTTAGACTAACTTTGCCATGACAAAATAAGAGAAGAAAGCAGTACTTTGTTTCATATATTGCATCTCCTTAAAGTAAATTGAAATGCAGTGGTTATTACTGTTTGGGTAAACGCTAGGAACTTTTATCCGTTTATGATGCATAATATTTGTGAGCAGTTATTAGTTATATTTAACCAAATGCTCTCATGGCTGAATGATTTGTTTTTGGATTATTGTTTTGGCATTCGCTCTCTCCTTGGCAGTTCATTTACATGAATGATTAAGAATGATAAAAATGACAAGTAATGCAATGATCCACTGATTTGGTCTTTTGTTCTGGAAGACAAAACAAGAGCAGAGCTGCCTTCACTGAAGAAATCCAGAGAACGTTGTTTGCAGCAACTAGAGCAAATGAGACCCGATCACATGAGGAGATTGAACCCAACACCATACAAGGTTGTCTTAGCTTTTCCCTTCCACTGTTGCATTATCATCGTATTGAATCTGGACTATTGACACTCCACCATGACCAGGTAAGCGTGAGCGCCAAGCTGTATGACTACATTCACTTCCTCTGGCTTAACGAGGCACCCGTCGGTGAGCTGCAATAAATGGGTTTATTGAATAGCCCTGATCTCGGTGAACATTAAAAAACTGCATCTTCTATAATAATAATAATAATAATAATAATAATAATAATAATAATAACATCAACAATAACAAAATCTCCATTCTGATAGCAATAATGAATAAGAGACTCCGTTCGGTAAGATATCCTAATGCTTAGCGCACTGTTGCACGCCTGATAAGTCAGGCCCTCGAGTTCAAGTGCGTGTAAGAATATATATTAATAATATAATGCTTATGCAAGGATATTAGTATAAAGAAAAAAGGATCATCTATTTATTATCAAGTTTGTATTAATTTTGTTTTATCTTCTATGAATCTTCGCATGTAAAGCCTGTGTAGACGTCCTCATCATGGAACCCAAATCTGGCACATGAATATAACGGACGGGTCAACTTGAGCAGGTCGTGACCCGGCTCGCACGCTCAAGTGATGGTGGTTCTTCCACCTCTTGGGTTAATTGATGTCACGTGGGAGCTGGGCCGTTCAATTATGGCTCCGAGCGTTGTTTCCGGTGCCATTCTTGTCTCCTCACATGACCCTTCGCCAGTATCGAAGGGTCCCCGTCTCGAATTATGTCGAGTGTTAAACCATATTGATCACAGCACCATGGAACGAGGAGGTGCCCGCGGTGCTCCTCTCACGCACGCCGTGCCGGATCCTCGTAGCTCGTAATCAACCAACTCGAAGAGACTGCTTAATTTGCCTCGCTTTTTTATATGATCTTTCATCTACTAGCTAAACCCATTGCTTTTAGCTTATAACATTAGCTAGTAAGAGTTCTCCGTTTTCCTTCTGGCTGATCGGTAGTTATTCAAAAACTTTAATGTATAATTAAACTCTTAACGTATTCTCTCTCGTCTTTTACCTTCACTTTTGAGCTGATCGGTTTATTGATGCTATGATATATATTATTTTATATTAATATATTGACACATGATACATTAGGATATATCGATCAAAACTCGGGTGATATATATATATATATATACCGTTTATATTATACCAACTCGGATGGTATAATAAACATTGTTTACGAGTGCATGATGAGATATTGTGTCTGGGACCAGAGACCGAAAGAAGAAGTGCGGTCTCCCATTGGTCAGCAGCGCCAGGCCCCCAACGCTTATGTTTGGCTCAGCTGCTGATTTGAAGGAATCGCATCAAAATTTGAAGTATCGTAGGCTTCAATACGATAATCTCACATCGAAAAGCTTAAATTCATATACAAGCTATAACTTACTTCCAAGTACATGATTACTTTCTTAAGCATTACCTATTTAATTTGGACTCGGTTGTGATAAATATAATATTAGAGTAACTTTTGTTTTGGGTTGTATGGATGATTTGAGATTTCTTTTTAGTATCTAGCGATACATCGATATAATTCGATACGTATCATATTAACCGTTGATCGGTAAATCGATACGAATGGGTAAGATAAATCATGATATCAATTACTCTCATTATAGTTTAGATCAGAACAGATGAATTGCAATGAATGAAACTACACTTTCAGAGTATATTAACTCGTGTATTCCTCTCCTTAAAGTAGTTCATGCCATTTTGATTGCATTAATTCCATACACAATTAATCCCGAGTCGATGGATGCAACACTATGTTGTTGAGACCTTGCATCAGTGGTCACTTTTCAGGAAGAAAAGTGGATGGTCCCACCTATCTAAACAAAGATGGACTTTGCAATAGTGGCCAGTGCACACCTACATAGTTGGTGGATCACATGAAAGGAAGCAAAGTCTCAACCCACGGCTCTTTCCTCCTACTAAGATAGTCTAATATCAAAGGAGGGGCTCATGGTGGTGGAATGTGTAGCTTAATTCATATTTAATATCTAAAATATAATGAACAAATTCTATTATCATCTATTGACTTAATAATGATCAGTAATTTAATATAAGATGTTTTGATCTCATTTAATTGAAGAGGAATGGGTTGTTCCGTTTTAAATAGCAAACTGATCCCTTTTTGTTTGGAAAACAAATGTTATATGGTATGTGTTAATGTTATTATATGAAAACTTAAAACTTTCATTATATTTTTCTTTTTTTCTTAATAAAATTCATTGAGAATTTTAGCCATTGTTTCTTATTCCCTTTAAATAAGGTTTATAAAATAATATTTATAGGTTTTCTTTTTTTTAATGTATTAATTGCAAGGACTCTATTTAATAAGTCCTAATTACTAGTGTATATATATATACATATATATATACATATACATACATACATACATAAATATATATATATATATATATATATATATATATATATATCTATATATATATATATATATATATATATATATCCACACTCCCCCGCCACTGCTACTCTTAGCTTCCCAGGACCATGTCGGGCCTCAGCAGCCCGCCGCTCCTCAACGACGAGCTTTCCAAGCGCACCGCCGTCTTCGGCCTCCACATGTGGGTCGTCGTCGGCATCTGCGTCGGCGCCGCCTTCGTACTCCTCCTCTTCCTCATCTCCCTCTGGCTCGCATCCAGGCACGGTCCGCCCACCCCATCCCCCCGCCCCATTCCGACCGCCTCCATCCCGATCGTCTCCAAGGAAATCCAGGAGATCCGCGTCGACCCCTCTTTTCGCTCGTCGGCCGCCCGGCCACTCGGCGAGATCCTCCGGAAGCCGCTCCCGGAATCCGACCCCCCCTCGTCGGCGTCCATCGAGCGGCAGGCCCTGCTGACGCCGGCTTTGGAGGAGGAGAGCCCGATCGAGCAGCAAAAGATCCACATTGAAATCGGGAAGGGCCATAGGATCATGTACCCTGAGCGCAGTGGCGGCGGCGGCGGTGTGGAGGGCCGGTCGGTGGATCACGCCTTGATCCGGGCTCCGGAGGTGTCTCATCTGGGATGGGGGCATTGGTACACTCTCAGGGAGCTCGAGGTGGCCACCAACATGTTCGCCGATGAGAATGTGATCGGCGAAGGTGGCTACGGCATTGTCTACCTTGGACTACTGCAGGACAACACTCAGGTCGCAGTGAAGAACTTGCTCAACAACAGGTATCTCTGATTGCCTGCCACTTCTTGTGTTCTCTTCACTCTCGTTAACAAACCAGTGTTAATGGTCGCCAAGTATCAAAAATGTCCAAGAAAAATTGCATCTTTAGTGTGCCAAGGCAAATGTCCTGCTTTGCATGTTGATCTAAATGAATGAGTCAATCTGGTTCTTGTTGCGTGCTGGAAATTGCTGTTGATTTAGGTGTGCTTTCCACTGACATTTCATCTTCGTCGATAGAGGCCAAGCTGAGAGGGAGTTCACGGTCGAAGTGGAGGCAATTGGCCGCGTGCGACACAAGAACTTAGTGAGGTTACTGGGTTACTGTGTGGAAGGCGCTCACAGGTATTGCATCCACCTTCTTGTTTCTTTCGGTTTTAGTTAGTTTGACAACATGGGAAGTCACTCATAGATTTGCAAGAAGATTGCATGTTCTTTAAGGGGATTGCTTAGAAATGAAGTGAGAAGATTGCATATTCTTTAAGGGGATTGCTTAGAAATGAAGTGACTCACAATCTTCTTGTTGCGTTGCTGCTTAGGATTCTTGTATATGAGTACGTTGACAATGGGAACTTGGATCAATGGCTTCATGGGGATGTGGGACTCTGTAGCCCTCTTACTTGGGAGATACGTATGAACATCATTCTTGGAACAGCAAAAGGGTATAGAAGAAATGCTGATTGTCACCTTTGCTTATTTGATCATATACTTGTTCAGTACTCACCGAGACCAATGCATGTGCAGGTTGATGTACTTGCATGAGGGGCTCGAACCAAAGGTAATTCACAGGGACATTAAATCAAGTAACATTTTGCTTGATAAGTACTGGAATCCAAAGGTCTCAGATTTTGGGCTCGCAAAGCTTTTGGGGTCAGAGAGGAACTATGTAACGACACGGGTGATGGGAACATTTGGGTTGCTTCTAAACTCATAATAGCTATGAATTTCATGCCTACATTGTGCCATATTGGTGGTGTGAAATTTGAGATTGATGACCCACCGTCTGTGTCTTTGTAGTTATGTAGCTCCTGAATATGCTAGCACTGGCATGTTGAATGAGAGGAGTGATGTTTATAGTTTTGGGGTTCTCATTATGGAGATAATCTCTGGTCGAAACCCAGTTGACTATAACAGGCCAACAGGAGAGGTTAGTGCTGGGGTCTTTATGCTGGAAGTCACCTAATACTTGATTATTTTCCACAGGCTGATTAGTAGCTTTTCAGGTTAACCTGATTGAATGGATCAAGACAATGGTCAGCAATCGTAATTCTGAAGGTGTTTTGGATCCTAAATTGCTTGAGAAACCTTCTTCAAGGGCATTGAAAAGGGCTCTTTTAGTGGCACTTCGATGCATAGATCCCGATTCACAAAAGAGGCCAAAGATGGGACACGTGATACATATGCTTGAAGTTAATGATTTTCCTTATCGAGATGTAAGTCGAGTTCATACTTTTACGATCCAGCAGCAATAATGTGATTTTCTTTTTGGTCTATAAGATTGATTTTTAACTTCTGGGAATACTTTTTCTTTGTGGTTATAGTAGTCTTAGATGTGTTTCTAACCTCTGAAATATCATGTGCCTAACCTGTGCCACAATCAATTGTGCATTCAGTTAAAATCATTCTCTTACTCATGGATGGTCACAATGACACCCAATTCAATTTTCATCATCTTTTATTACCTATTTTCCTCATGAATGATGCTAGCATGTGATCAAGATGTCATTTGTGTGATCCCAAACAAAATATGTCGTTTACTGAACATCAAATGATGAATAAATGACTAAAGATATTTATCGTGCTCACTTTATCATTTCACATGAGAATTGGAGTGTTTCTTTTATTACAAAAACATTTCAGGAACGACAAGCCAACCAAACCTACAGAAGCAGCCCTCTGGAGAAAGCAAAACTACTGGAGATCGTTGAATCAGGTGATAGCAGTGGCCACGAGTGCAATACCAACGTTAATAGGTCTTCAAGGTGGAGAAAGCAAGACGATTAGCTTGTTGTGGTGTGGGGTTATAAGAAATCTGTTTCTGCATCTTCATGGTTTCTCAATCTTAACCTGGCTTATATGCACACTGTTGAACATGTACTTATGTATTGACTTATAGTATACAAAATCGTCCACAGCTCTGGCTATTCTCCTTGCATCAGGTACTTGAATTTTTATGCTGAACAAAAGTGATTATCAATAATGAAATTTTCATGTTTTAATTTATCTTTCCTGGTTCGTTTTGCTTGTGAAAAGTCAGGTTAGTTTAGCTATCTCGGCACTCTTAATTCATCAGACTAACAAATGATTTCTGAGGTCTAGTTGTTTTGAAATGAATGCTAAATTATTTTCTTGTTGGGAATAAAATCTCCAGGTGAAACTTGCACCTTGTTACTCAGTTTATTAACTAGTACATAAAGGACTGTGTCACAATGCTACTCTTGCATGCATCTAGTCCATAGTATTCCTGCCTCATGCTTTGTCATTATCCAAATAAATGAAGGCTATAAGGTATGAAAAATTCCTACTGATTCAAGAGTATATTATTTCCTTTTAATTAGAACATATTTGAGGTCAAAAGGAAGAATTTCCCAAGGTTGCTACTAATACTTGACACAACATATAGGACATCATGATGTGCATCGAAGAAGACTGAGAACAACAAATTTGCAGTGAATTGGCAACATAGGAATGGTTTTTCATTGGAATGCAAATTCTACCAATTACCAATTTTTAAGAAGCATCATGTAAATATTTTAAATCTGCTTCCTTTCCTTCCTATTTGTCTACATGCTCAATACAAGTGAAGTTGTCGGTATGGTCATGGCCTCAAAATATGCTTCATCAAGAAGCTACATTTCTCAGGTGGAAAGAAGATGAAGAATATCCGACTCAGGAGAGATTGGAAGAGCTTAACTTAGAATTCAAGTGTTCAGAATGGTTAAACTACTGCATTCTCCTCTGATAACCTTTGTCAGCATTGCTTTCATGGAAAGTACATGAAACTATTATTTCCACTAATCATAAAAGGTCTCTGAATGCAATGGTTGACCGATAGGTAGGCTCAAACAAAATCCGAATACTAGAAATACTGTGGATCATCCTGTGGCATTGATCTCAACCAAGGTAGGGATCACATGGTTTTCTGAAAGTGGAGCACTTTGCCTGGTTGTGCCTTGAGACCACATTCAGCTGGAATGCTTTGCTATCCACTAGTGGATGAATGCTCTACTTTCTAGTTTTGATACAGTCCAGTTTTTGCATGGCTTTTATTTCATTCCATGGATGATGTGCTCCTTTATCAGGCCAGAGGCATTTCTTTTCAATTGATCAACCACCAGCAAAATTTTCTTTTTTGGTGAGAAAAAAGGTTCTGCATTGTATCATTTCGGAGATCCGAAAATTAACTAAGAGTTACATCAGATAGATCTACTTGTAAGTGCAGCATCATCCCATACCTCTTAAATGATTATATCAAGTTTCTTAGTCAAGTTATTGAAGAATTTTTTACCTTGGAATCCACTACAGAAAATATGTCCTCAATGTCTTAACAATTATGTTTGCAGAAGTTCCTGTTTCAATCTTTTGTAAACCTTGCAAAGCAGACACCGAATGAAGGAAACCAAAAACCCAAACTTGCCAGAACTGTTTTGTGACCACTTGCTGGCAAAGGAATGCACACAAAAGGAGGTGATACCCTATTTTCTTTCTGCATTACTGCATACTTCTTCTTGGTGTTACCATGAAAACATTTCATTTATAAGCTACCAGAAATGCAAGTTTAGGCAAGGAATGACTTCAGTGGACCAGATTGCATGTTGATTAGATTTGAACACCTCCCATCATCAGCAAGTTATAACCAGATTTAGCAGTAAAAAATGTTGCTGGGGAGATCTGTGATAAATTCCTGTATCCTTTGCAGATTGATTCAATAATAAATTTCACAAGAGCCACCAAGTAATTTTTGAAGACTATATTTGCTGATGTAAATTGGTTTTGATGACAATACTTCAGTCCATTCTCCAGATTCATTCAAAATGATTAAACAAAAGGTCAAGCTATGATCTTGTCACTGAAATAATAAGCAAAATAGTAAAAAGATTGTTTGTCCAATTTTGCTTTGAAGTGCATTTGCATTTCAAGTTCCTCAAAAAAATGCTGCGGAATAAAGTAACTTCCAACAACTTCAACATTGCCAATAACTAAAGCAAGAGAACATTATATATATATATATATATATATATATATTTTATGGTGGGCCCGGAGTAGCCGCCCACCAAATTAGGGAGACTTTGTTCTCGGATTCCCTGTATAACCAGAAACAGGAAAGATATTTCCCTTACGATCTGAGCTGGCATCAGAAAAGGCAGCTTCCTTGGCATCAACCACAAGCCGAAACTGGGAACCAGCAACTTGGTCCCAACCACAAATCCCACCCGAGTCTTCATTGGAGGGATATCTGGACCCGCGGTGGGGTACCCAGCTTCCACGAATCAGCGACACGTTAGTGGGAATTCGCAAGCCGCAAAGAAAAGGGGTATAAAAGCGTGCGTCGTTCGGGAAACAATGGGCGTCACGCGAATCCAAACCAAAACGGTGTGCATTTAAGGTAAATACCGTTTTGCCTATTCCGAGTCCGTTTCGGACTCGTCAATCCCTACCCGATTCGAACACTGGATCTACCTGGGAGTTCGGTCGATTCGGAGTTGAAGGACTCCGTTTCGGCTTCATATATCCTTGCCCGATTCGGACTCGGGATCTGCTTCCGAGTTGGATCGATTCCTCCCTTCTATAAATCGTGGGCCGGCGACCACCGTCTCCCCCATCCCCACGAGTCGGTCAAGAACGGACCTTCCTTAGATTCCATCAGTTAGCAGGATCGACGCCTCTCTCTCTCTCTCTCTCTCTCTCTCTCTCTCTCTGCTCTTCTATCTCGATCGATGTCGGGCGGAAATTCCAGCGTCTCTGGCGATCATCTTTCTGGTGATTGTTTGCCCCTTCCCTCTCCCTTTTCTTTCCTTTCCTTTTCCGTTGTTGTTATTAGGGTTAGATTTTGATTCACGATTCAATGTTTTTTTTTGTTCTCTTCAGGGACGTTTAATAGGCTCGGCGTGGGAAGGTCGCCGGCGTGGCGGGGGCAGCAGGCTCGCCGGCAGATCCGGTCCGTCCCGGAGGGTGGTTGCGGGACTGCTGATAAGTCGCCCGGGGAGGTCGGATGCGAAGAGGAAGGGAAGTCGTCGAAGCAAGGGGCGACTCTGCCTAGGGAACAGCGGGAGTCGATTAGGTTATCCTTGGTGAAGAGGAAGAAAGACTTCAAGCACATGGAGAAGGTGAATGGCAGGTGGATCAATGTGCTGGAGGGGCTTGAGCTTCATACCGGAGTGTTCAGTGCGGTTGAGCAGCGACGGATCGTCGATTGCATCTATGATTTCCAGGAGAAAGGAAGGAAGGGGATGCTTAGAGGTACAAATAATTTCTATTGTTATTCCTTTAAATTTTGATTTTTTTTCTTCTTTTTACTGTGGATTTAATTTGCAAAGTATCTGATTGCATGATAGCATGTTGGTGCAGATTTGAAAGTATTAACATTCATAGAAGAAGTTTGCATCAAAGTTTTACCGACCACTTGATGATGGAAACCAAAATTTGGTCAAATATTATTTAAAGAACATTGGTGTCTTCTATTAATATTGTAATAGGCACTATCGACGGTTAATCATTTGATTACAGGATAGGTTTTATGTTTTTCGATATCAAGTACATGAGTTACTGTGTACTAATTCTGTCAATTTTGATACAACTTAGTTAATTGCAGGATGGAACAGAGTGTATTACAACTTAGTTATTTACTGTCAATTTTGATACTGTACATCAAAATTTTGTAAAGCATGCAACTTTAAGTACAAATACATTATGATGGAACAGAGTGCCTTAGATGATGTTTTGTATTGCATGATTAGTTAATTACAGGATAAGTTTTACGCTCTTCTGATATGAGTACATGAGTTACTGTGTACTAATTCTGTCAATTTTAATACTATACCTTCAAGGTTTTCTATTGCATAATGTTTTGTATTGTATGATTATCTACTTTGTTCTTGTTTCAGCGAATTGTATTGTAGGGTAACTTGTGCATGCTTATCATATTGTTACAAATATTTTTTGTTCAGAACGAACCTATTCGGAGCCGAGGAAATGGATGCGTGGGAAAGGTCGTGTGACGATTCAGTTTGGCTGCTGCTATAACTATGCAGTGGTAAATACATATCGCTCATTATAACTTATGGTTAAACTTTTTTTCTTTTCTTGTAATGATAATCATTAATTTTAATTTGTAGGACAAGCATGGGAACCCTCCAGGTATAATACGAGATGAGGAAGTTGATCCCATTCCTCCTCTACTGAAATTGATGATCAAAAGAATGGTGGCGTGGCATGTTCTTCCGCCTACATGCATACCCAACAGTTGCATCGTCAACATATATGACGAGGATGACTGCATCCCTCCTCACATTGATCACCATGATTTTGTCAGACCATTTTGCACAGTTTCTTTCCTATCAGAATGTGGAATATTATTTGGAACAGAGCTCAAGGTACTTGGACCAGGAGAATTCTCTGGTTCGTCTGCGATTCCTCTTCCTGTTGGGTATGTATACCAAAATGATATTAATTTCTCAAATTGTTCTTTATGTATACCACTGCAAATTGTTCTTTATGGAATCTAGCATATTCTACTAAAAAAAATTTTAAAAAAAAATTGAGTTATGTTAATCTCTTGTTGGTTTTATTATTATTTTATTATCAAATTTCATCAACATAAGTAACAAGTGGGCATCTTTGCAGGTCTGTGTTAATTTTAAATGGAAATGCTGCTGATGTTGCGAAACATTGTGTACCAGCTGTTCCCTCTAAAAGGTAAAGTTAGATTATCAAATGTCCTAATAACTTGAACTGACTAAATGCTATATTTTTTAAGGTCTTGACCCCTTGTAATAATATTGTCTTGCAGGATTTCTATTACATTCAGGAAAATGGATGATAGTAAGCTCCCATATAAGTTCTCCACAGACCCAGATTTGCAGAATCTTCAACCGCTTTGGTACCCACCTAAAGCGGTTCCAGTGGAGCAGAACCAAGGTCAAAGTTCATCGATTCCAGCAGCACATAATTTAGAAATCCATAAACATCAGACTAATCAAAACCCAGATGTCCATCGTGTGCATTCAAATCCAATCAAGTCGACAATAGATAGCCCCTTCAAGATACATCGGGATGATTTCCCCCCACTTGGTTCTGGCTCATCTGCCCGTCCAAACCGGACAACCCGATCTTTTCGGCAGTGATTTAGTTTGAGTTGCACCTACGGAGTCATCTAAGTTTTTGTCCTTCTTTGTGATTATATCATTTTAATTTGCATAAACTGGGTTTTGTAAGTCATAGTATAAATCATACTGTAGTTGGAAGAACCCAGTAATTTTGTGGTGTTATCTGTACACTGTTTATACTGGTATCTGAACTGATAATTCCAAAATCTGTGTTGAGTTCTTTCTTTTTCTGATCTTGTATCTGTTGATTGTGAGGTGTAGCATGCATGGTGTTCAGTCCTGTTACAAACTTCTAGCCATGACATTTGTTAATGAAAATTTGGTAGTCCCCAAAAAAAGTAATATTGCAAGAAATTATATGGCAAAATATGTTACATATCAATATATGAGCAGGTTGAAGCACTCAATGAACTGATATGGTGAAAGGCTTACAACCATTTCATTATAGTGAAAGTATATGCACAATGAGTATGAAAAATAGAGGTTATTGCTATCAATAAATTGAATTATCTATGAAATAATATTATTATCTAAATTAAAAATATTAAATCTTCCAATATCTCTATTGCATGATTAACACTTTAAAATTAAATATATTATATATTACAAATATATATGGTTTCTACTGAGATTATATATTATAGAATTTATATATATATATAGACAATTTCTGTCAGATTTATTTTTTTAAAAAAATAAATACATAAAGTGAAAATTTGTGTCTAATTGATGTGCCAAAAGGGTACCAATTAACAACAATAAGAAAACAAAGAGAACTCCAGAATACACTGCAGACTTCTTCCCCTCTCTCTCTCTCTCTCTCTCTCTCTCTTTATACATTCGAGAATCCATCCATCCATCGATCGAGTCGTCTGTAGAAGAATCGAAGGGAGGATGTTCTTCTTCTTCGTCGGGGGAGTCGAGCAGCAGGTGGGGCAGGCGCTGAAGGAGGGAGCGGGGCGGTGCCTCCGCTGCGGATCCACGGCCGACCTCGTCGAGTACGAGAAGGTCCTCAAGTTATTCTTCGTCCCCGTCTGGCGCTGGCCCGGTAAGGACCCCGCCTTCTACTGCCGCGACTGCTCCTTCCTCTCCCCCCACTCGCTTCCTCTCCACGACGATGACCGCGCCGCGACCGGCAGAAGCGGATTGTTCGAGGCCCTCCGTTGCGACTCCTGCAGCCACGTCGTCGATCCGCAGTTCCGCTTCTGCCCGTTCTGTGGCTCCGCGCTGTGAAATCAATCAAAAAGGTTGGATTTTTGGCCTTCCTGGCGGTGTTGGTTTGTCAGGGTTTAGGGTTCTTTGCTTTTCTTCTACATTTCCTACTTGTTCTCATCGGTGTGTAAATTGAAGTTCCTTACTTGACGAATAAACATCGTTGCTGCAAACAGATGCCATCTATGTTGAGGGGAAGAACAAAATCTTAATAAGATAGCAATTTGAGCATAAAAGCAGTCGAATTGAAAAGACTATTCAATTTTAACTCAAAACTTGTTGTCAACTCTTCGGCAGAAAAGATGTGCAAGCATTAGAGTGATGAATTACTAGGATCTTTAATCATTTAAAAGTTGCAACATTTGATATTTGATTCTTAGTGTTTCATATTGTTGCTGTTTCTATCCAAGCACACACACAAAAAATTGGATCATATTTACAGGGAACATGACAAATTTTCTGTTTTGATTCAAATATTCATATTCATTCTGATAAAAGGAAATTCTACAATCATTCTACGTTGAAGTGTGCTTATTTTTATTATACATGAGCAGACTTAGTTTAACTCAATTTTAACTCAAAACTTGTTGTCAACTCTTCGGCAGAAAAGATGTGCAAGCATTAGAGTGATGAATTACTAGGATCTTTAATCATTTAAAAGTTGCAACATTTGATATTTGATTCTTAGTGTTTCATATTGTTGCTGTTTCTATCCAAGCACACACACAAAAAATTGGATCATATTTACAGGGAACATGACAAATTTTCTGTTTTGATTCAAATATTCATATTCATTCTGATAAAAGGAAATTCTACAATCATTCTACATTGAAGTGTGCTTATTTTTATTATACATGAGCAGACTTAGTTTAACTCAATTTTAACTCAAAACTTGTTGTCAACTCTTCGGCAGAAAAGATGTGCAAGCATTAGAGTGATGAATTACTAGGATCTTTAATCATTTAAAAGTTGCAACATTTGATATTTGATTCTTAGTGTTTCATATTGTTGCTGTTTCTATCCAAGCACACACACAAAAAATTGGATCATATTTACAGGGAACATGACAAATTTTCTGTTTTGATTCAAATATTCATATTCATTCTGATAAAAGGAAATTCTACAATCATTCTACGTTGAAGTGTGCTTATTTTTATTATACATGAGCAGACTTAGTTTAACTCAATTTTAACTCAAAACTTGTTGTCAACTCTTCGGCAGAAAAGATGTGCAAGCATTAGAGTGATGAATTACTAGGATCTTTAATCATTTAAAAGTTGCAACATTTGATATTTGATTCTTAGTGTTTCATATTGTTGCTGTTTCTATCAAAGCACACACACAAAAAATTGGATCATATTTACAGGGAACATGACAAATTTTCTGTTTTGATTCAAATATTCATATTCATTCTGATAAAAGGAAATTCTACAATTATTCTACGTTGAAGTGTGCTTATTTTTATTATACATGAGCAGACTTAGTTTAACTCAATTTTACCTTCTTTTGTGAAGAAAATATATTATGGGATATGATTGGTATTGATTTCTTCTTCTATACAGCTGTAGATATATGAACTGCTCAATTTTAACTGAAAAAGAAGAGGAGAGAAAATGATCTCGTACTCTTGGTCATGGTCGTTAAATCATTAGTCATAACATATCCTTGTTCATTCTGTAGCTAAGCATTCTTTGTGCACGCGCATGTCCATATACATGATACATGAATTCATTAGCAACTCCATATACATGGAACGAACAAGTGTATTAGATGTTGTTACATGTGTAGCCTACAAACATTTGTGGTTCATGTGCTCCTGTGTATTAGCATGTACATGTTTCATCCAAATCTTCCTATGTTTCTTTGAAGCTAGGTTTTCAGGATGTAGTATTCTTATCGTTGAGCTTTGTATAGGGTAGTTTTCCTAGTCAAAATGTATGAGATATCCCTAGTTAAAAATTATAAAAGATAAGATGTGTGACGTAAATGTATCAAACTACCCATGGTCCTTGTGAAGTAACCAAGGTTCGCAATACCGTACTGTACCGGTGTTTCGACCTGGGCTCGTTACAGTATGGTACGGGTGTACTGAGCGGTACGCCCAGGTGTATCGAGTGGTACACCTGATTTCAGTTCATTAAACCCTCCGAAAATCGTTGTTTTGTAGAGTTTAGGAGAGAAAAAAAAAAGTTTGAGAGAGAGTTTAAGAGAGTATAATGAAATAGGGGAGAAGAATGACTTAAATAGAATGAGAAAGAGCTCCAACGGTTAAATTGACCGTTGGAGCACTGTAGCATTGCTACAGTGCGGTAACGGTCGAAATCGACGAAATCGATCGTTACCCCGTATTGTTCGATACGGGATTTTTTTGAATGTACCGCCCGGTAGCGGGCGGTCCACGTACCGATAGCCTGTCGGACCAGTATATACCGCCCGTACCGGGCAGTATAATTCGGTATTGCAAACCTTGGAAATAACAAATAGATAGAATGCAAATTCTGTGTAAATTTTATGTAGGGTATTCTGCATAGAAAATAGACAAATGGTTCTTCAAAACCAGTCAAGCCATTTCGGATTATCATCTCAACCATCCACCTAAGTTGAATATTTAAAATATAAATATCAAAATGTTGATTTGATTAGATCTAACGAGTGGATGAGATGACATAAGAGGATGAAATGGACAAGTTTCTATGGAGCTTGTTGACCATGTAATTGGGCTGGACCAGGCAAGACTTGGACCATAACTGGGCCTTCAACCTGAGCTTAGTAGAATTTAGGCCCAAAGTTGGGCCCATCAAAGATCATGTAAAATATGGTTCTGGGATATCGATGTTAATGATCCAAAATAGCAACAAGCCATAATATCCCAACTAGCAGTGCAATTATCGTTTTTGTATTGGCCAATCAAACATAATTGCCGACAATTTTAGAAATTTGTCTGGTCTTATTTGGATCCTATGTCGATATTGATGTCTTTGAATACAAATATGCTATGCTACAACTACTAGTGCTACCGAATAAAGCAGTTTGCTGGAGAAGAAATATCGATCACATTGTGTCACAGATGATACCAAGTGACTAAATGATAAATGTAGGACCATGTCACACTGTTTTATTTTAGCAGACTGCAGTACCTTAAAAACATGGTGGTGACATACACTGCTTTCAGTAGCTTTTTGTACATGGCATCAGCTATTTTGCAGTTATCAGCCATGTAGAGGTCCAGCTTCCTCAGTCCTCTCCATGCCAACTAGAAAGCAAACACACATTACTCCATCCAAAAGTTGTTCTACTTGGACCTTACCTGCCGTTATCCAAATAGAACTTGGAAACAATAAAGCATTGGAGGAGTGTTGCAGTGGAGTCAAGCTTTGAAGGGAATAGCTTTCAATAAAGATTAGCCAGTATGCTAATAGATTTTAGCTGTGGGTTACACTTTGATAGGCCACAAATCATGCTGGAATTGCTCTTTTTTTCTTTAGCCTACTTTGCTTTTCATTCAACTGACTTTTATTGTAGATACCAGAATTCTATCCATCAAACTCGAGGAGTTGTTGAACTGTTCTTGTGACCAGCTTTGCTTGGTTGAATGAATGTCTGTCTGATCTTTAAGAACTAATTAGGAACTAAACAAATGTTCCTGAATCTAATGATTTGTCCTGCATAGTTCTTATGTTATTTTTTTGTGTGTGAGTTGTCCTGCATAGTTGAGACTAATATATGAACTAGTTATGAAGTAGTTAAAAGCAAGCCATGTGGATGTTCCTCAGTGGCATATTTGTTACCAAATGCCTTTTCTTTGATGTGGTTGAATTGTCCTCTTTGATTTCTTCCACCATCATTAAAAAAGATATATGTGACATAGTTGTGGATATTTAATTGGGTATATTATAAAATGAGTGTGGTATTTACTACCCTTTTTGCTCTTATTTGTCTTTGTGTGTACCATCCAACCCACTAATTATGAATTATCATCAAATAGATGTTTGGTAGCGTATATAAAGAAGTAGTCATGGGAGGCATTATTCTTTTCATTATTTGAATTTTATGTATCCCCTTTCATTAAATACTTTAAGCACAGACATATCCTTCTGATTTCATGCATTAAATATTATCTCATCTTATGGTAATATCCATTCTCATGCAGCTCATTGTCACATTGCAAACATTTGTCATAATTTATTCTTAAACCCTTGAGCTTCCTCATCATTTCATGTACCAAAAGAATGAGGCTTTTGTAGTGGTTGGGGCTGTTGGTGCCCATGATGCTATTGTAGCCATGTGAAGCAGGACCCACCATCAGGAGTGGTGCTTTGGTGGGGGCTAATTGTCTCAACTCATGTTAACATACTCTCCACTATGTATGTATGTATGTATGAGTGTATGTATGTGTATATATGTATATATGTATATATATATGTGAGTGTGTGTATGTATATGTGTATGTGTATATATGTATATATATGTCTATATATATATATATATATATATATATATATATATATATATATATATATATATATATGTATTTATGTATATATATATATATGTATTTATGTATATATATATATATGTATTTATGTATATATATATATATGTATTTATGTATATATATATATGTATTTATGTATATATATATGTATGTATGTATGTATATTTGGTAATCTCGACCAAGTCTTTTTACTTCAATACATAGTTTCTTTTGGTTTTTTTTTTTCCTTTTTTGTTGGATATAAGTCATTTCTCATCCATCTCTTCTTGCCTTACACGACTCTTGTTTTTCTCTTGCGGTCAAGCTTAGGTGGATGAGTATGGGCAATTCTTGTTCTTTTCCCGGACTTTCCACGGTTGGATAAAGATGACCCAATACCTTCTTAATATAATATCATATATATATATATATGGATAATATAATATAATCTAAGTGGTTTTTAACTTTAGATTATGATAAATAGGGCTAATCAACTGTAATTAAATTTTAAATATTTTAATTTTTATATTATAAAAATTATATTTGGATCTCTATATTTACGAAAGTAAAAAGATTCATAAAGTTACAAGGATAATTTTATAGGGTTAAAAATTAAGAAAAAAAGTTTTATAGTAGCAATAGATTTAAATATTTAATTTTGAAAAGGATAGGGATCTCAATATAATTTTACTATATATAATTAATTATAAAAGTAATATGTAATTAGTCTTAATAAATATGATCTTAAAATAATAATCATAGACTAACTTAAGTGATAAATTATCTTGAGAAAAATTATCACTTATTTTTTTATAAAAGAATATATAATCATGTTTAATGTGTATCTTTGGATACACAGACTCTTTATCTTATAGAAGAGAAATCAGCCCAAAAATAAAAAGGATGAATAGCATAGCTATCTAATCATGTCTAAACATCAAGATTCCTTTAGTGGGCTTATTGTTTATTTGGAGACTCTATGAAAGCATATGATTGTTATATAAAATATGAAAAAATTTCAAAAGCATGATGTAAAAGCATAAATTGTGGATTGGTAGGGGTGACAACAAAGTAATCATAAGCATGATGGATGTCTATTATTTTATTCAGATCTATCATAAAAATTTAAAAAAAAATTAATTATGATAAAAATAATAGAAGATAAGAACAATTATTGAAGAAGCTTTATTTATTGAAGAAGTAAAGAAGTTTTATTGAAGAAATAAAAATACGTATTAATATGTTTCCTCTCCTATTTATATAGATTAGGAGAAAGGAATCCTCAACAGAACAGAGAGATTTTTGAAAAAATCTTATCTTCTATCAAATTATATTCGATTATAATATCTAAATATAATTAAACCCTTAAACATACTAAACACCTATTTGGATGTCTAGATTGACACCCCACACGTGTGATTTGATATGGTTGGATAATAAGGAGAAATAGTTGCATGGATGGAACAAAGAAAATAAAAATAATTGAGTACAAATTTTCATCAATTACGAAGGATCAACCGTGGCAACTTGTCCGGTTGCCCAAATGATGTGTACATCATGTACGTGTATGTGTGTGTGTGTAACTCGACGACACACCCGTCTCGAATCTTTAGAACGGCCTCACATGCTTGTACTACTCGTGCCCGCAAGTACTGACATGGCATGTGATTTTACGACTTTTATTGTGTCCCTTCAATTAAGAATCCAAAAAAGATACATTCTATGTGTGTGTGTGTGTGTGTGAGAGAGAGAGAGAGAGAGAGAGAGTAGCAATTATTTTGACTTGGATTCTCGGGAATTTTTATCTTTGTGACATGGAATATATTCCTCCAACGTACAAGTATTGCATTAGATATATATCGGACCAAGATGGATTTCATATGCAGTACATCCATCGCATTTAGGTGAGCCTGTGAGGAGATTACGATCATGCTTAGTGGGTATCACATGATCCTTATATTTGTCGTTGATGGAAAAATAAAAAATGTTTTTCTGGACTACCTTTTGACTTCTGAAAATATTCTTATAAATTTTTGGGGATAATTTGTAAATGACTCAGGATGTCTCTTGGACTCTTATCCATGCGAGCAAGTGAGTTTCCGATCGTTTGAGTATTTTCTCCCACAAGCTTTACGTGATGCGAACGATAACTAACTGATTATATATTTCCTATCAAACCCATATTTGAGTGATTCTGACCTATAACATGCACAACTCACATAAATATGTTACACGCATCACATGGAATATAGATGTATTCAAATTAATTAGATTGATTACAAAAAAAAAAAAATCAAACCATAGTAATCAAGATTATAAAATTTTCATTCGTACTTTTTTCTACATTATCCGAAACATTAAGTTCGGATGGATCGCATCAGAAATCACACTTGACTTTGATCTTCTTATAAGTCAACTCTACATCAGGCACATTCTCTAAAGACTCCATAAATGGGCCGTTGAAATAACTTAATGTTCATAAATAATTTAAATTTAAGTTTATAATTGACTTGTATTCAAAGTTATATTACATAACATTTTCGACGTATGTATGTATGCATGTATTATATCCGATGCTAAAATTTGATATAATACATTTAAGAGCGTAATATTATGAAGTCGAGTCATGTAAAATATTTCTTGAGCTTTTAATTACGAGCGTAATATGTAATTTTTTTGCATTAAAAGAACACCTTTAGTTATATTTCTTATTTTCTCGTTTTGCTTTGCTGAATTTTCTATATGTATAACTCTATCCTGCACATATATAAATCATGGCCATTACTCATGAGTATGTATGTATGAACCCATCCATGCGCTTATCTGAAATGGACCAAAAAGTCGAGATCGGCCTTGAAATTTCAATCATGACGACCGGGAAAATTAGACCAAGCAATAAATAAGAGATGAGGCTGAGTTGGACCTCCTTATGACAATTGCTTTCAAGATGTTGACATTTAATTTCTTTTCCTCCATTTATAATGATTAAATTTGAAGACATCCAAATGGTTTTCTTGAAGAGATAAATATACAATTAATTACTTTTCAAAGATATTTAACTGATAATTGTATATTTATCTCTTCAAGAAAACCATTTTTTGAAAGAAAAAAAAGATAATGGTTTTCTTGAAGAGATAAATATACAATTAATTAATTAATTAATCAATTTTCAGGTATATACCATTATTTGTAGCACCTAAATAAGCTACTCTCTTTCTCACTATTATTCATCTTTATTATTACCAAGAATATCAATTAAATATTTCCAATATGCATCCCATTCAATACCAATTCGACACATTAGCACCACATGTCAATTTGTTTTGGATAAGGAATAATGCTTTAGATTTTGCGTTATTTGAATACGAATTCGGACCTAACTACGATATATATTTTATTATTCGAACTCTAATTAAATTACACGATAGTCTAATTTATCTTTGACTAGATGTCATGATTAATATCCACATTCATTAAAGTACATATGAATTTTATCTTATTATATTTCTATATAGAACATTGATATGGTAGTGTGATGTATATTTTACCCACTCCGATAAAAACTTGAATCCGATACTAAAAGATCCGATCCGTTTAGTATCTACGCCGTATCTTTTATTCCGGCGTCCATTTCACCCTCCCCTTTATCGAGAAAACGGCCTTCCACCCGAGTTGACAGGAGGAAGAGAGAGAGAGAGAGAGAGAGAGAGAGAGAGAAGGAAGGTACCAGCGCGGCTGCTGCTGCTGCTGTCGGAACGACGAAACAAGCTTTGCGCGCTTGCTTCGATATCGAGACGCCCGAAGAGGAGGGGATCGGTGGAGTAGAGGGGGGGAAGGGAGGATGGAGAGGTACGAGGTGGTGCGGGACATCGGCTCGGGGAACTTCGGGGTGGCGAAGCTGATGCGGCACAAGGAGACCAAGGAGCTCGTCGCCATGAAGTATATCGAGCGAGGCCCTCGGGTGAGCCAGCTCCATCGCATCCGATCTCTTCTCCCCTCTTCACTTCCCTTCTTTTCGATTCACTAGATTGATCGTGATGTACATCTTTTGGGGTGGGGTGGGGCGGGGTGGAGCAGATCGATGAGAACGTGGCGAGGGAGATCGTCAACCACCGGTCGCTTCTCCATCCCAACATCATCCGCTTCAAGGAGGTCGGTAGATCGGTCCCTCTTTCTCTTCCTTCTCCTCGCTGTGTTGTTCTGATCCGCTTCGGGAATCTTTTAGGTCGTGCTGACGCCGACGCATCTGGCGATCGTGATGGAGTACGCCGCAGGCGGGGAGCTCTTCGAGCGGATCTGCGACGCCGGACGATTCAGCGAGGACGAGGTTCCCCACTTCCTCCACTTCTCCCATCTCCCCTCGCAGATTCCGCGAGAAATCAGTTAAATCGGGGCGATTGCATCGATTTCTTTCTTGCAGGCCAGGTATTTCTTCCAGCAACTCATCTCCGGCGTCAGCTACTGCCACTTCCGGGTACTAATCGCCATCATATTCACCATTTTCTTCCCTCGAAGATAAAGATTCATATCAGGGCTAATTCGACGCGAACTGCCTCAGCAAATATGCCATCGGGATCTGAAACTGGAGAACACCTTGCTCGACGGGAGCCCGGCGCCGCGCCTCAAGATCTGCGATTTCGGCTACTCCAAGGTACCCCTCTCTTTCTCTTCGATTCTTAACAAGCTCAAAGCCACTAAAATCTCCTCTACTCTCAACCATAGTCGTCGCTGCTGCACTCGAGGCCGAAATCCACGGTGGGGACGCCCGCCTACATCGCCCCGGAGGTCCTCTCCCGCCGTGAGTACGACGGAAAGGTGACTCGCCCCTCCTCCCTCGTTTACTTGTTTACCCGCTCATTATAATTATCTTTCTAATAATTCCATATCTATTTTAATTGGAAATATTATGTACTGTTATATATAATTACTTGTATATATATATCTATAAAACTGAAGTGGAGAAGAAGAGGAGTGCGTCTTGTGACCGGGAGATAGCGGACCTGCGTCGTGGTAGGCATGGGTCCGCCTCGAGATTCGTGTCGAGGGCCCTCGCCCACGCGCGGCGCGTCCTTAGTGCTGTGCTGTGTGTCTCGATCTCCGTCAATTGGTGGCATTTATTTAATTTGAAGCGATGGGGATGTCGCCAAACCAGTCTAAGCGGGATAGGCCCCACTCACATTGGACGGTTCTCGATGGAAGCCTCCAAGTGGCGTAGACCTTAGTCACCAACTCAAAATGATTTTTGACTTAGCATCTTTGATCAATTATTTTCTCATTGGCAAATCGCAATAATATATATGCATGTTTATGATTATTCTTTTGACGGTAGTGATTTTTAGTTACTCTTCCAAAGCCCACAAGAGTCCAAATCTTAATTGTTGATAATTTATAAATATTGTTGATTGTTAGCTTAATGATAATAAAATATCGATTAACATATGTAATCATCATATGGATTGACCCTTTTATAAGCTCTAAGCCACTAACTTTTTTGTCAACATTTATTATAATTTAGAGAAATATATTTTTCTTTTCGGCTCAGATTGTATGTGAAAATAGAAAGAAATAAAAGAAAAAAATGCAAGGATAAAAGAAATAGAAAAAATAATTTGTAGACGTATAAGGGTTACATTATGTATTTAAAATTTTATAATTTAGAGATTAATAACCGTAATAGGCAGTGATTAATTGGAGTTTATTGGTAAATGTTGACAGGTTAATCTAAATATTGTGAAGGAGATATGGGCTATATAAGAATTTGTAGGGGTAAATATATGCATCTCTGTGTTGTCTTGTCATCAATATATTCTGTAGTCATGCCTTAAACGTAGTTGTCACTCTCATTGGTGCCAGTGCCATCAATTTGATCATAGCTTTACCAAGCAGTACATGGAATTAATCTCAACAATAGGAACCACCTGAGAACAAAAAACTGAAGAGAAACCAATGGTGCTGAATTGCTTCGAGTGGATTATCCATCAGGCCTCTCCACTATAGGAACTACTAATATGGGATCACATACGACTCAGAATAGAGGAAAAGGAAAATTTTAATTGGGACAATGAGATTGAGAAAAAAAGGTGATTCCTTCTGTTTTTACTTTAGGAAACAGGGCATTTATTTAGTCACTATCGAATCATTGATGGAAAGTACCGTAAGAGCTAGTACTCCATTGAAGTGCTAGTAACCGGACTTATAATTGGCATTCTTCATTCTCGAGCTGCCCAATTGGGTGCCCAATTGGAACACCCTTTTCTATGCCAGTGTGGTAAAGCTTGAATTTTATAGAGCTAGGGCTTGGCCAGACCATTGGGAACCCTAAATGAGTTGTGTCCAAGTCCAAGATGTGATAGATGGCTAATTGTTGTCGTGGCCATCAATGATCCATTCTAGAATTTCTGCTAGTGCCAAAAAAAAAAAGAGAGAGAAGCAACTAAGGGGTAAAGGTCAGTACATGCTTGTCTGCTATTAATTTCTGATCTGTTAGATAATTCATGAATTATTAATTTTATTTTTTAGAAGGTGCTATTTTTAGTACTAATTGATGTTTTTCTCCTGATTAATTGCCTAGAAGACAATCAACATAGAAACTCTAACTTCATGTGCTTCATGTTGCATCTCCTTGGTTAATTTGTTAGCCAAGAGTTTGATATCCCGACTAGTTTTGCAGAAAGTAAATGATGGATTATGTTGATAAACCGTTTGACGGATCACTAGTAATAAACTGGGCTTGAGATTGGGTCAATTGGCGGTCTATTGATGACTGGCTAGACCATGTACGACTTAACAATGTGAGAATTGGATGCAACTGTAAATCATATTAAATGCACATTCAATTCTTCTTGGAATCATATACGTGAGGAGATTGGTACTTAAAACTGTTGACCAAATTGAATGCACATTACATTCAATGTTTCTTGAAGTCAGATATGGATAAGAAACTCTAGAAGGGTAAAACTTTCTGACGGAGTGTCTGATCATTCTAAATAGCTTGAAATTTATAGGCTTGACATCTATGCAATTGTTGGTCGCTAAATGCTTGTTCATTTGTGGTCCACTTGACTCTATGGAACAAGTCAGGGAACGATGTTTGATGTTCTGGGCCCAAGTCTACTTTGTTCACCGGGGATACCATCGGATAGACTAAGCAATTGCCAATTTACAACTAGACTCGGTGAGGACAATAAATCTTATTGGAGTGTAGACAACAAAGAGACTAATCAATAAATCCTTGGATACCAATTGCCAATTTATAATTAGGCTCTTTATCTGGTGCGGACAATAAATATCATTGTGTGATAAGTTTTCTGGGTTTGATACATCTAAGTTTGCATATCGTATTGAAAGCTAAGGTATCACACACTTGATTCAGTTCATTATTCTTTTTATCTTCTAGTGACTGCAGCAATTTTCCATTTGTTTTTTATTTGAGCATCAAATTACATGTAAACGCCATTTTGTTCTCGAAAATCTAGCGTAGCAAGAAGCATTGTAGTTAGCCTCGTATCCTAGTGAGGACATTAGAGCTTCAAAGAGTGTGATTACTTTTTTGGTTTTGTTACATCTAAGATGGGCTATTGAATAAAGTATTAAAAGCTAAGGTGTCATATACTTGGGTCAGTTTATTTTTCTTTATATCCTCGTGACCGTAACAATCTGTGTGTTATTTTTGACTTGCAAATTACTTGTAAACATAATTTTGTTCTAGAAAATGTGGTGTGGCAAGCACTATAATTAGACTCTTATCCTGGTGAAGATGTCAGAGTTCCATAGAGTTTGCTTAGTTTTCTCGGTTTGATGCTTCTAAATTTGCCTATTATGTAAAGTGTTGAAAGCTGAGGTTTCACATAATCGGGGCTGTTCACTATTCTTTCTATCCTCTGTTGACAATAGCAGTTTGCATGTTATTTTCAGCTTATTTGTCAAATTACTTGTAAATCTAATTGTTTGTTAGAAAAATGTGGTGTAGCAAGCAGATGTATGGTCATGTGGAGTAACTCTGTATGTCATGCTAGTGGGAGCCTATCCATTCGAGGACCAAAAGGATCCTAAAAACTTCAGGAAGACCATTGGGGTAAAGTTGCAAACTCATCTTTTATACTGTATTTTATTCTTTGGACATAGTTCTATCAAATTTCAATAAGAATACACAGGAATTTTTTTTGATTTATCCTATCATAACATACCAAGTTAATTATCTTCTGTTTGCTTGGCTCCAAATCCGGATTGCAGAGAATAATGTCCGTTCAGTATAAGATACCAGACTATGTTCACATATCTCAGGATTGCAAGCAACTCATCTCCCGGATCTTTGTTGCCAATCCAATGAAGGTAATTCATAGTATCTTCGTCTTCTATTCTCTATTTGTTTATGTTCTGAAGAGTATCAATTGAGTTGTGTGTAATGCAGAGGATTACAATAAGAGAAATCAAAAGCCATCCTTGGTTCTTGAAGAACTTGCCCAGGGAGCTTACAGAGGCAGCGCAAGCAGTGTTCTACAGGAAGGATAACAATACTCCTACCTACTCCACACAGAAGGTCGATGAGATCATGAAAATACTAACAGAAGCCAGGACACCTCGAAAGCCATCGCAGCCTGTCCCAGGCACTGTGGGCATCGAAGACGAGTTCGAGGAAGAAGAAGGCAAGGAAGAGAACCAGGAGGAAGAACAAGAGGAAGATGACGATGACGACGAGTATGATAAGACGGTGAAGGCCGTCCATGCTAGTGGAGAATTCTAAGGTCAATTGATATGCAACAACTATGGATGTTACATAAACTAGAACAATGTAAACCATTTTGCCTACTATTCTACTGCTTGTATGGATGATGGATTTGAGCATTTTATCTGTGTTCTAGCAGTAAGTTGTAAAGTTATTAAAGAATCTTGTAAAGTTGTCTGAGACATGAAGCCCAAGGTTTTCTGTAGCATTCTTATTATATTTTGCTAGAGATCACCCAACTATTTATTAGGGGTAGGAAACGAGATGCCCATCAGCATTTCTTTGGCCTCTTTCATGGAAAGAAAGAGGCCTTGGTATATCAAAACTCTTGAGTAGAGCTGCATAAATAATTTGAGTTTGATAAATTTGTAGGGATATGATCATGTATGTGAGAAAAACCTCTCTAACGCATAAGTTAGTAAATTAATTACTTAAAATGAAAATAATGTTCTGTTTTGCAAGGACAAGATGTCAGGCTGTTTTCGTAACACACTACTGTGGATTATTAAATGAGCATTTCTTTAACTAAATCAATTGCATTAATTAATGCAGTCCGTGGGCCGGTCCAGGTTTGGCTACTTAGTTAGTTGGGCCGGCTGGGCCGACTTAAAACTTGGTCGGCTACCATTGCAAAGCTCTCGCTAACTGTCACGACGTCGACCCAAACGTCGACTCGTCCTCCCGCTCGTCGCTCCTCCGAACCCTAGCTAGAGGAATGCCGGACGCAGACGACCCTCGAGCTTGGATCCATGGCGACGAGAGCGCGAAGGCCATGCTCGCTAGGGTTCTCACGGAGCGCTCCTTCCTCCTCCTCCCGCCCCTCCACCGCCTCCCTCTCCGCGTCGGCAACGTCGTCGAGATCGCCGGCCCCTCCCCCTCCGCCAAGTCCCAAGTCCTCCTCCAGGTACGACCGAACCCATGGGTTTATCCTCGGCTCGCCTTGCTCTCCGATCGCGCCGCGCCCCCCAGTTCTCCACCCATGATCGTGCCGCTTCGCTTGGCCAGGCTGCTGTACACTGTATCCTACCCAGAGAATGGAGGGGGCTCCGTTTCGGGGGATTGGAACGCATGGTGATCTACTTCGATCTAGATTGCCGCTTCGATGTGCTCCGCCTCTCCCAGATCCTGAAGCACCGTATAAAGGAGGTTCTCGGTGAGCATTTTGGAGCTTCTCTCCTTGTCTATTAACCGGTGGTTGGCATTTTAACGATTACTGTCTCATCCAATTTAGTGGCATTACATCCGAATGGAGCAAGGGATCAAGATCAGGAAGATGAAAAATACTGTCGTTAGAGCAATACTTTGGTTACAAGTAGCCAGAGATTTGATGTATCTGTCTCATATATCTGCTCTATGTATTATTCTTTAGAAAGCCCTTAGTACAGTATGAAGTGTGATTTCCTTTGCATTTACTAGTTTTTAAAAAGTACGGTCAAACATTGTACATGTACACCCAAGCCCTTGCCTTTTACTAAAACTGGTAGGTTTCTATCGCTCATAAATGGCCTCTCATATTATCTAATCAAATAGATGAGCGAACATAGTTAACAAATTTACTGCCTACTTCATTGAATGACTCAGAACTTTGTTAAGAATATTGCAGTTGCTTGGATCTAGAATTTGGTGTTTCGCATTCTCACCAGTGGAACAGTTTTGTTGATTGGCAAAATGGGATCTCTGAGTTTGACCATTCTTTTCAGTGGCACAAAATCCTCACTGGGTAATGTTTTTTGCTATATGCTTTTGGCAGTTGGCTTGGTTGCAACTAACTACTAGAAGATTTAGACTGGAAAATGAAGGCCATTCTGGAAGAGTAATGTCTCCATATCAGCTGTTTCTGCATAGTTGAGATTGGGTCATCTTTGTGTAATTTAAGGTTGAGCATATTGCAATTTGGTTACAGTCAACAATTAATTCAGTTTTGCAATGGAGAAAGATGCTTCTAGCTTGAGGTTCTGTTATTGGATTACTACTATAAGAGGAAAATTATATTTGTAAGATCTAAAATCTGTATGAAGAATGAAAGAAAAGAAAAAGGTCTTCTTCAAGTGAGATCTCATGTGTCTCATGACTTGATTTACTTTATCTCTAGTCGTATGATGTTTTCTCATTTTCTTGTCTTGGATATAATTCTAGGGTTGGGTTATACATGCTGGTGATCATGAATCTAATGTTTATGCTTGCTTGTACTTCTCTTTTCCGATTGAAGTGGATTAGTATCTTTTCATTACTGGAAAATATAACTTCATTACTGATATGTTCTCTTGCTTCAAATGGACTTTTGAGGGAAAGAGTATTATTATTACTAATCACTCCCCTTGCATGTCTGTTCATCTGCTTATGTTTCTGTTCTATCCAGAAAGATATATTCTGTATAAATTCACACATTATACGAATGACTTTTCCGGAGTTGCTACTTTTAGAAGATTTCACTTTAGATTAATCTTTTACAGGATCTACCAACAATTTTGGTCATGGAGTACAAGAGGGCTCTCAAGAATATGATGACGAATTACTTTTAGCTTGCATGAGGCGCTTCTTGTACATCCGTTGTTACGATAGCTATGAATTTATAGCTGCTTTGAAGGCAAGCTCTCTTCATTAACCAAATATCACCTTATAAATAGTAGGACTAGGAACTTGTATCCTTGCTCGTATACTTATGAAGATTGTAGATATTTTTTCAGCTTTGACATAAACATTGTACCTGCACCTACAGCTTTCACAGTATAATGATTTGTTAAGGTGCTTATGAGCATTGCTTAAGTTGACTTTTCTTTATTTTTTTTCTTGTAAAACTTGGAATCATTTATCTTTAAAATACAAGTTTCACAATAAACTGCACATATGAGTATATAGCTTAAATATTGCAATTTGCATCCTTCCAAATATTTCAAATGCTAACTTCTAGAATTGCAATGTTTAAGTGTAATAAAAAAAAGTTTTAGTTATATATGTCATTATTATCTCTATTCATAGTTGTCTTGAATTTAGATCATTGATAATCAAATGCAGCTTTGCATTCACTTATACTCATGGCCCTTAATTGCATGTGTATGATAGTTATAGAGATCACACAGTTTTATTAACTTCACTCATCATTATGAGAAAAACAAGTAAATTCTAGTAATCCAGTGCATCAGTGCAAAAGATTTGAATGATATACCATTTTGATAACTGATGAAGTAGAAAAATATTGGGACTAATGCATGGTTAATGTTTATTTTTTTTTCATATAAAAGACTCAGCTGATTCAGTTTACCATTCTTGTATTGATTGATTTTACAGACCATGCACTCACACGCTCAAACTGAAAGTGAAGCTCTTGGTGTTGGTATCCAATTCCTTATGATAGATAGGTCCTCATCTGTTTTCAACTTCCCATCTTTTAATACGAAAAGAATTCTGTACACCATTAGATCAATAACTTGAGACTACGCCGCATGGCCCTTTCACATAACATTCTATAGTTAATTTGGTGCTATCCATGATTACTAAATATACAATATATTTGATGTGTTGGGTGGGAGTTGGTATATCGTCCATTTTTACATTTAACAATGTTATAAATTAGTAGTATAATTGTAGCATTTTTAACCTGTTTCATCTGCTTTGTATTGATGAGTTATTTATCTCAAAATTTCTCATGTACCTGATAAATAATACTTGCATGTTATCTTCACTTTTAGGATGTATACATTCATGCCCATTCATCATGTTGTGGTTTCACCATCCTTCATAGGCTGTTTTATTTTGTTAGCTTTATATTATGATATTTTTGCCAGTTGATAGCTAAATGTACTGGTTGGAGCTTAATTGATTCATTGTGAAAGTTGAAGGTTCTGAATCTATGTTTCTTTTTGACAAGTATGATAACTCATCTTGATTTATTTGACATCATAGCTGACAATGTTTATCTGGATGGAGGTTCTGGGTGTTGGCAACATGGGACAACTTGAAGTTGCTTGTTAGAACTTAACCTTAAATCTCTCTTACATTATGTTTCACAATGTAGGTGTAACATTCTTTAATTTGTCTATCTAACATTTAATCACTTGCTATAACAAGTAAGATGCCAGTCTTGTTAAGTAATTAGGCATGAACTCATTGATGTTCTTTTTGTTAGTGCTTTTGTTATTTTGAGCTTTTATTGCAAGGATTCTAGTGTTGGAACATATATGAAATTTATTTGTCTTGGCTTATTCTTGCAAAACTAAATAACGAAGATTTGATTGCTTTCCTCATTTGTGGATCTGTATTGGGTGTCACATTGACTAGGAATGCAAAATTATCATGAATTGGAAAGTGAGCTTTGGAATACAATTCCAAAAGGGTACAATGATCCCAATAAAAAGAAGCAATAATTCTTTTCTTAGCCTAGTTTTTCCAGGTACTTGTTACCAAAGATCAAATAAGGTTTGTGATAGACAAATTATGACAATTTAATTAGACCGTTGAACATAATCATGTGGCCCTGTTAGGTCTTAAGATTGAATTGTTGTGTAAATTTTGTTATCCTTTTCTGTTCACCTGTTTCAGTTTTCAGTGAACCTTTATCTTCATATCTCAAACAAATGAACTTAGCATGCCCAAGAAACTGATTGTACTCTGATGACATTTTCTTGACTTTCTTTGACAGCATTGGAGCTTTTTACTGGATTGATAGAGCTTCCCAGTCTTCACCTTATGGTAATTGTACGAGGTAGGTATACTTCACGTCAGCTTCTTTTAACTCTCAAAACCTATGCTGAATAAGGGTGTTGTTAAAGATCCGATCTTCCTACATGGTGATCATATGTAATGTCTGTTTAATTCAATAAGAGTCCTATGTGGACCTCCACACCGTTCTAAGCTCCAGCAGAAGGCATCTGTACATGCAAATTCTGGAGCAGTATAGCAAGGATGACTAGAGGATTCATATGAGAAGTGTTGTCTAAAGAGATCACCTCATTTTCTTTGGAGGAGGGTAAGAGTACCATGATACAGATGCAAAGCCCACATGACCTTTTCTTGGCTGAGGGTTGTGTTTAAGGGGGTTTTGGTTGATGTCTGAAACTGTATGATTTGTGTCTTAATTTTTTCACCTATTAGTTAAAGGACTAGCTTACATCAGGACTAGAGTTATAACAGAAGCCTTTTCAACCCACTTATCATCCAAGCGCATTGAAAAGACTAGGTCTTATGGTCCTCTTTATTATGTTTTTATTAACAGGTCTCAAAGGCTCTCTAATTTGTTAATAGATTATATATAGATTATACATCTGACTCCTCTGATATCCTACCTAGTATTAAACTTAAATTCACTTGTCATTTTCATTTTTCTACTCTCCTTAAGCATGCCTCATGTTGAACACATTGGATAAATCGATGCTCAATGCCTGGGACCAATCTTTTTTTGTTAGTCTCATTGGTATGTTTTGCAGGAAAATCATGTCATTTCAAAATCTGGTGGAATCTATTGTTGAAGAAATGCGTAAATTTTTAGAGGTGCAACCTCTATTGGTGTTGGCTTCCAAATCATGTATATTTTTTGCTGGATCATCAACAACTGATGTACAAAGGTTGGTTGATATCCATTTTTTTGATGTTTCAAAATTTTTATTATCATTCTTTAATCTAGTGTTGACATTGCAAAGTATATTCCTTCCAAGTGTCTTTGGTATAAATGAATGTGATATAACAAAGGATTGCATTTGTCGATCAGCATGTGCCAGAACAGGTCAACACGCATGGTGATGGAGAGTTAATAATGTATTCTGGTGACCTATGTTAAAGGTGCCAATACATAATGTAGCCAATTTTTAGCCTGTGCTGGCTGCCAAATTTGCATGCCATTTTGTTGTGCCAAAAAGTACTTGGCATCAAGGTTTGACATATCGAAGCATACTGCTTGGTTCGGGTGGTATGTACTAGTCCGACAGAGGACCGATATGGGCGGTACATCATTACACCTCAGTATATTATGTGTTGATATGTTCGGTACTGTTTGGTACGTATCATACTGACAGATGATTGGTACACTGGTACAGGCCGGTAATGCGAACTATGCTCGGCATATGCTCTGAAACAACAATACTTGGATATAACCTGATATTAGTACTGCTCCCTTTGCTTACACTCAAAACTTGCATCTGTTAAAATGCTGTGTTACAATTGTTACGTTAAAATGCTATGTGTTACAATTGTTATTTTATGACTTATGAGGTTATAAGTGAGGGACAAAATTGAACGCGACATATCATTGTGCTCCATGCAATAACCATGATATAGAGACCATCTTTTACAAATCGAGTTGCTTTTCTTCTCCTGGAGGGGAAGAGATGGTTGACAATGAGATTAATGGATTCTTGACGTAGAGTTGGATTATAGGTTTAAATTTATCTTTTTGTTAAAGGATTAAATTTATCTTTTTTGTACTTAACAGTCCTAAAGAGTTGGATTATGGGTTTAGATTTATCCCTCTGTTGAAGGATTGTGCAAGTATGAAGATACATAATCTATTTGAGAGTTGTCTTTTGTCTGGGTGACCTATCTCTCCGCTTGATCTTCGCTCTTGTTCTGTTTTTCATATTCTGTCATATACCTTTCGCTCTAACCCTTTTATATCTTTTTCACTGCCAATCTGTTTGGCTTTTTCTTGCCATATTGGTGTAGCCTTACAGATGGTTTGTTTCAGTAAGCTACTTTTTCTCCAATATTTTCACTTTGAATATGGCAACTTGATATCTAGAATTGGTATATTGTTTATTTAGAATTGGTATATTGTAGTTCTATGTTTTGACCTTTCTAGTGCATTCATTTCATTGTGCGTATCTTGATGGTGGACTTGGAGGTTGTGGTAATGATTTTTGATGTCTTTGTAATTCATTGGATTTTGTTGTGGTATAGGTAGACATATAAATGTTCATTGCCTGTTCTTTTTCCAATATTGACATTTTCTTAGTTAAATAGCCTCAAGCCTTCTTAATATTGACAATGCAAATTTAGCAGGCCACTAAGTCCAAGATTTGCTATTTGCTATTTCTACTTCAAAAACTTATATTTTTTTCTTGGAGGATGTATTTTTTTTCTACTTAAAAAACTTGCCACTTATATGGTACAAAAGGGTACAAAACTTGCCACTAAGTTCATGAATTTTTTTTTTTACTTTAAAAACTTTCATTTTTCCCTTGTAAAAATAAATCTTGGGGTAAAAAAGAAGCTATTTTTGGATAACTAAAATACAACAGTCCACTTATATGGTACAAAAGGGTGTGTTCTTTCCAACTTTTGGAGGGCATAAACATGCTAAAATACATAATTGCAGATATTGTAAGGACATTCCCAGTTCTAATTTTTGTGTTAATATTCATGATTGTTTTGTATAAACTTTTAGGACCTTACATGGCAATGGCTGCCAATTTCTTTGACCCTTTTGGTTGATGTTTAAGTGCAGAAGATGTGTCAGAAAAATTGAGAATGTGTGTGATCTTGAAAGAGCTCATTCATAGGAAACCTCTATGATTGTTCTGATCAAAATTGTACAAATCTGGGTTGATTTGTTTGGTATTGCTGCAGCAGGCAGAGTAACTCTAGTTCTCTGTACTGAAGAAAATGTTTTGTCGTATTGGAACTACTGATCAGAAGTCTTCTTTGCCATGCTGTTTCCGTTGACAGGACTCCTACAACATGGTCTTCAGAGGATAGAAACCAATGGAGAACTTCAAACAAGCAAATTGAGAAGTTCTTGTACCGTGAGTACATGCCTTCGGCGTGGCAGGTTTCCTTTATGTTTTTTATCATTAGTTTTTTATGCTTATATGAGTTGCATTTTGGCACAACTAATACACTAAAGAACTGCAAACAAAATAATTATGTGTTCCCATTGCATTCATCAATGGAAGGGGTTGAATTAATTGGCTATTTCCTTGTCTTTTTTGTGGCAAATGAGGATAATTTAGTAATCCTTGCTAATTACATATGCAGGCATTTGTTACCCACCGAATACACTTGCAAGTTTCAGGTTTGTCATTCCTTCCTTTTCCAAGTTTGTGGTGAATTTATGCCCACGTTTAGTCTATTCTTTGGTTTCTTAGAATAACTTCTTTCAATTACTGTCATGCAGATAAGTGCACTTATGACAGAAAATATGGTACAATGCCTATATATATGTCCGAGTGGGTGCAGCCTCCGCTGAATGTAAAAGATCAATTTGCTGTTGGAGATGTATGATTCTCACCTTAGAACCTCATGATTTCATGCTTCTAACAAAAGAAATGACCGCTGTTCCTTATGTTTCTTTTTTGAGGGGTAGGGTGGCATATTTCTGATTACCTGAAGCTACATCAGGACAAGTAACCTAAGGGATCAATTCTCGCCCGACTTCCACCACGATTGAAACTTGGTGAGCTGCATTCTCTCTTTGCACATTCTGTTGGAATTTGATGCATCAGTGGCTGCTAATGTCGTTTACTAGAATAGACTGACATCCATTCACTGTTTATTTTTCTATACGCATATTAGGAAGAGCTTCACTGCACTTTCTGGTCTAAAAATGTGACTTCATTGAATGTGTGCTTTCTAATAACATGTTGGCCTTTTGGAGCTCTCCAAACAAAAAAGTATTGTTTTTTAAAACAAAAGGCTGTATTAGATATAAATTAAGAGTACAAAATACCCATAAGACCATGGTAAGTCACCATGCCAACTATGAGTTACAATGAGCCTGCTTGTTACATTCTCTAGGCAAAAAACATTTCACAACTGATACTCTATCAAAAAATAGCCAACTGTCATAGAGTGAGTATATTCCTAAAAAATCCATGGCATGGCATCATAATTGTTTAGGGCCTTCACCACCTGAAGGCAATCTGATCTGATCCAGATGCTATGAAGCCCCTTGTCAGCTGCCAAATGTAATCCATCCAACACTGCTTCGCTTTCAGCAGCCATCTCCGAACTGGCTGATGCACGAGAGCATCCTGCAGCAATTATCTGTCCATGCTCGACCTTAATGACAACACCTATACCTGCGATATCAGCAGCACTCACCCATGAAGCATCAGTCACAATAGCAAACCCAAAGTTAGTTGGGTAGTATGCTAATTCTTGCTGCATCCAGTCCTCTACATCCCCCTAGGGTTGGTGTATCATAATCATTTCCTCATTGATTAGAGCACACACTCTATGCCATTAGAGATCTTACCTAGGCCTATGATAATCGTTGCGATGGTTCCAAAGAGTCCAAAGCTAAGCAGGCAACACAAGAAAGAAGTCTCTATCTGTTCCTTTCCAAGTTCATCCCCCTCTTCCAACCGTCCGTTATTTTTCCACTCAGAGAATAACTCATAGGTAAACTGGATTTTCTGTTGAACAAACACCCAGTATCAATACGTGGAATGATCCCTACTTATGTGGTACTCCTCTTCTCTTTCTGCTACATTTGTAAATTGTGATGAATACTGCAATTTTGCTGATTTGCTTTATGCTAACAAATGGAACATAGATTATTTACTTGAAAGTTTTTCATCCTAGCCTGATTAAGAAGGTAGCTGTCATCCATGTGCCACTCTCCCCAGAAGAAAATGTTTGGTGCTGGTCTCCCCATCTGAAGGGGATCATGACTTGCCAGAATCCATATAGTTCCCTCATTAAAGAGCAGCCTTCATGTGACATTACTAGGGCCGACTGGAAAACAATGTGGCTGGTTGCTATGGTTCCAAAAGTCAAGACCTGATAAAATTATAGCTTGAGGTAGATTACCTATTACCAAATGGTTCTCAAGATACTCTCTCGTGTATTCGCTTCACACATTCTGCACTGACTCATGGTAGCATGGGAGTACGAAGAATCATTTGCTGTACAAAGGCATTTGAGCCTTTGCTTTATCATAGTGTCAGCGTGTCTGACTCATTGATACAGTTTGGATTTACTATAATTCAAACTTTTTACCATTATGTTTGTTGGCGGATGCTGCTGCAGAAGTTGGTTTGATTTTAGTGGGTCAACTAGGACAGACTGTGTTGAGCTTTGATTGTAGATGAAATTTTCTTTTATCAAATTGGTAATTTAAATTATATGTGTGTGTGTGTGATATTCGAGTTTCATACACTTTGAATTAAGAATGAAGTATATATTTTTTAAAAATATTATTTTTTAGTGTTTTATAATATGTTAATTGAGGTTGTTGTAGTCTTATAATTATATTAGTAAAAGAAGAAAAAGATGATAAAAATTTGAAATAAGGCATAATGAGATTAAATTCTAGACTTCAAAATAATCTCTTAAGCATCTCTAACTTTGCCTTTGTCTTATCTATCAACTTTATAACTTATTTTTTTCTCTTATTCTTAGTTATTTTTTTTAAATTTTTTTTATTAAGGCTAAGAAACCCTAACTCTAAGAAAGATTGAGGTAAGAAAAACTTAATCTTTTCTTGTTATATCTAGGGTTTTAGTTTTATAGATTATAGGCAGATTTTTTTTATTGCTTTTGAGTCACCTAGATTTCAAATTTATCTTTGATTTTTTGATATGTTTTGGATGATTCTCTTATAGTTGTATGGCCTCTAATATGACATCAATATGCGATTGGTACATAAAGTTGTGATTGTCCCAATATGAGATATCTAAGAGTCCCTTATTTTCTGAGAAAGAGTTCTATTCAAGTTAAATTGGCCCCCTTAGATATGTGAATAGGTTTTCTCTGATATGTTTTAAAAGGTTTCCTTGGAGTTTTGTGAAATTAGGAGTTAAGTGAATACTATCTATATACACTAAGATATGTGGATTATAAATTCAAATAGGCCTAACCTAATAACATAACAAAAGGACAAAATATATGTTGGTAGTTGAATTTAGTTTTATGTCTATTAGTTTTCTATAAAAGTTTATGATAATTTAAGGTTGTTTAGTTAGCTAGAATAGTAAAGTCAAATTTTTTCGTAAAATTATATGATGGTTTGATCGATACTAATTAGTTCATTTGATTATAGATTGAGTAATTTTTTTATAAAATTTTATGATAATTTAAGATCGTTTAATTAACTAGAATAGTAAAGTGAAATTTCTTCATAGAATTGTACGATGATTTGATCAATACCAACTACTTCATTTGATTATAGAGTAAATTATTAAAAAATTTGATGGTAAAATCTAGAAAGATTTTTAAGGTGAACATAATTTATTTTATAAGGGATTTTATCAAATATTTTTTTTATAAATTATTATAAATTGATAATTCATTAGGTAAGGTTTCGTAATTAAAATATCTTATGATACTATGCTCTTAACTTGATAGGTGTATCATTTCCTAGCACACTCAATTATCAAGGAACGTGATCTTTCATTGGCATTTTCATTTTTGAGTTCAAAGTATAAGTTTAATTCACAATTGAATAGTGATCATATAAATTATTATATGCATAATGTATTTCAGAAAATATGTTTTGATTGTCATGAGTTAAGCATGAATTAAATATGAATATATATATTTTATAAGTATAAAAATATATGAATTATAATAAAAATTATTGTATGCATATATATATATATATATATATATATATATATATATATATATATATATATATAATGATGTGTGATGTGGGAGTGTACGTATTTTTTATGATGTGTGGTGTGAGAATGCGTGAATGTGTTACGTCGTATACTATATGTATATGCTATAACGTGTAATGTGAGAATGCACGTATATATTATGACGTGCGGTGAGAGTGCATATACGTATTATGACATATAGTGTTGGAATGCTACTATGCTCTTAACTTGATAGGTGTATCATTTCCTAGCACACTCAATTATCAAGGAACGTGATCTTTCATTGGCATTTTCATTTTTGAGTTCAATCAAGTATAAGTTTAATTCATAATTGAATAGTGATCATATAAATTATTATATGCATAATTTATTTCAGAAAGTATGTTTTGATTGTCATGAGTTAAGCATGCATTAAATATGAATGTATATATTTTATAAGTATAAAAATATATGAACTGTAATAAAAATTATTGTATGCATGTATATATAATGATGTGTGATGTGAGAGTGTACGTGTTTTTTATGGTGTGGTGTGAGAATGCGTGAATGTGTTACACGTGAAATGTGAGAATGCACGTATATATTATGACGTGCAGTGTGATAGTGCACATATGTATTATGACATATAGTGTTGGAATGTATATATGTATTATGACATGTGATGTGGGAGTATATATATATATATATATATATATATATATATATATATATATATATATATATATATATATATATATATATATATTATGACATACAGTATGTGAATACATCTATATATTATGCCGTGCGGTATGAAAAAATATATATGTATTATGACGTGTGGTGTAACAATGCATGTATATATTACGATGATGTGTGATGTATGTGTACATGATATGATATAATGTTTACAAGTGTATGAATTTGTTATATTTCTATGTGTGCATATAATATAAGCATATAGAATATTTCAATGGAAAATTTTACCTTCTTATTGTACATATATTATATTTTAGGATTATACTTGCTAAAAAAATCATAGCATAAGATATTTAGCATTAAATAGCTTACATCAATGATTTTAAAATGTTATATTAATGACATGATATATATTTACCTAACTAAAATTATAAAGATATATAATGATTATTAATTATAAATTTTATTTTACATGTAAGAAATGATTAGGTAGGGAAGAGAATATATACATGCTCAATGTGGAAATGAACGATGATTTATAAGTATTTCGTGTATAAATTTTAAACTACAAGAGAAATTCTTTCATTTTATTTAGTAAATTAATATTTTTTTTTTAATTTTATGATTATATATTTTTCATTGTACTTTTATCAATAACAGTAATAAAAATTAAATTTTTATTTTTAAATTTTAAGAAAGATAAATTTATAAATTTTAATCATTATTATTATCATTTTAAGAAAGATAAATACTGTCATTGCTTTTCTAAGAACGATAAAATCATTGTTATCGTTTTCCTCTCTTTCAAACGTAATATAGCCATCAATTCATTGGTCATTTATTTTAGTTTTCATGTTTCCTCTTATCATTTTTCTTTTTTTTCTTGCTTGATCTAATAAGGTTGTCTTTTTTTTGTTACTTGATCTAATAAAGTTTCTAAGGACGAGTACATCCTCATCGAATTTTGATTTCTTCTATCATTTCTATTATTATGCTATGTTTGATAAAGCAAAGAAAGGTTACTTTTTTTATTCCACCTGATATTGTTTGCTTGTATTCCAATCTGTTTTAATTTAATTGATGGAGTGATTGAGAATACAGGTGTCTGAATGTGTTTCTCGTTCATCACGCTGCGTGGGATACACGCTCTCCGTGGGGGATATTGCCGGCATCAAATGATTAAAACCACGTAATTAAAACCCTAACTTAACAGAATCAAAACTCGCCAATTGTTCTACATCGACTTGAGGCTTTCGGATCCAAGGCTAATGTAACTTCTATTCCATCTGAAATATGTAATTTCTTTGACTTGTTGGAATCTTGTAATCTTCTGTTCTCTCTCTGGCTTCTTACATTCATCGATTTGACCTCAACCTACTTTAGTTTTCATCTGCGTCAGGCTGTAAACTTAAAATCTTTCAATTTTCTTTTACATTTGCGTCATAAATGAAACCTTTGAACACATCGTTTATATCTTTGATATCAAGTACTTTTGACCATTTTTTTTCATTACAAAATTTGATTTGCATTGTCTGACATTTCTTTCATATTGAAACCTCTAATATGTCAAATCTTTGACCATTTCTTTTATCGCTTTCTTTTTCTCACTACCAAATTATATTTTCAGAAACAAATGAACTACCCGTATCATACATAGATTTGACACCTCCAAATGACACTCATGTTGGCATGCAGTGGATGGAAATAAAATGGTGTTACAACTCCTTATGGTTGTTGTCTTAACCAGTTAGTTATACACCAAGAAAACAATATGTTGACCAACACTATGATTCTTTGAATCAACTCCCAGAACACTTTTTATTTCCCACAACTTTAGAGCAGTCACTGTTGGGCATACTAAGCTAGTTTCCTAAGGTTTGATCAGTTTTCAAAGATCATCTGTATAGGACTGGGAAAAGATGGCATCACTCAAACAACCAAGCTATCCTGGAAACCTAGAAGAGAAGCTACTTTGGTGATGTTTCAGTAATTGATGACAACTTAAAAGGTTTGCCCATCCCACAATATGGAGCAACCCTCCTGAGACTAATAAAATTGAAGTGCAATCCCTCATTAAGCAAGCACTATGGCATACCAGAAAATCACTTTTAACATGTAGAGGCATAAAAAAATGCAACATATGATTATAGTAGCAAGTACTTCTTTTAACATGAAATAATAACATGTGCAAATACTGGAGAATAGAGATTACCAGTGTTACAATGAACAGCATCTTCTGACGGTTGATGAAAATAACCTGCAAATTTGGCTGGAGATGAGAGCAATTCAAGAACCTCCATGCCGGTGATGAATCAAACAGTACACAAAAGCAATATGCAGGAAAACAACCAGCAAAACGAGGAGATCGTCTAGTAAACCAACGACTCCATATTCGTCTGTCCAACAGTATCAACATCAATTGTTAAAACATGATATGTGGTTGTCAAAATACAAAACTTTTTAAGGCAAATACCCATAAATAATCATGAACATGTGGTCTTACCTTCTGGAAGCATGTCCACCGGACTCAGCACATACATTGCACTTAGTGACAGCTGCAAAAATTTAAATCTCAATAAACTTACCTTTCATAAAATGTATATATGATCAAAGCGATTTCCATTTGTGTTCTCATCTCCATACATAGTAACAATAATTTTGTCACTAAAATTTGGTGCTACTATCAGATAACGGGGAGATAGAAACAAATTTTCCACATGCTCAGTGTTCCAAACAGTGTTTCCTTATGTGGTGTACGACCATGTGGCTATGCATAATAGAATATTGCTTATGTAAGCCAGATAGATATAACTAAAATTAGCATATGCTGTCCACCTAATTGTGAGCATAGGACTGCATATCTGGATTACTCTACGGCATATAGTCGCCATTCTCACATGTTACAATCAATTCTTTATTGTTACTGGTACTAAAATCAAGGTAAAATATAATTGGTCATATGAATTTACATTAATGTTCTAAAACTTTATTTTCTTATTGTTTGTCATCGGACTGTCACTTGTATTGGTTCCTCAATTAATATCAGAATTCTAAAATCCAAATAAGTGTTGTTTGATATATTTTTTGCTTGGAAGAGATGTGAATAAGCATATTAAAACAACAGAATGATAGCCTTGAAGGAAAAATATATATAAAAGTATTTAATGTGATCATATAGGAACATTTGGTAGCATATCAAACTAGAAATAATATGGACATAACTCGGTGT